>NW_025727289.1:300000-393925 GCF_021461385.2 Schistocerca piceifrons | reverse complement strand
GGCACAATGCCGACTCAAGTACAAGAAGACTGTCCCTTCTTACTGTCCATGTTTTGAACCAATTCTGTGACACTAGTTATAGATTCCGATGCTTCACTTCAAGTTTACTGTATCCCTCTGACGTTCTTATTGACGATGAAACACAGAAATTGCATCGGAATTAAATACCAAAGGCACACTGCCGACCTAAGTACAAGAAAAACTGACTCTTCTTACTGTTTATCTTTTGAACCATTCCTGTGACACTAGTTATAGATTCTGTTGCTTCATTTCAAGTTTACTGTATCCCTGTGACTTTCTTATTGACGATGAAACACAGAAATTGCATTGGAATTAAATACAAAAGGCACAATGCCGACATAAGTGCAAGAAAATTGACTCTTCTTACTGTCTATGTTTTGAACCATTCCTGTGACTCTAGTTATAGATTCCGATGCTTCACTTCAGGTTTACTGTATCCCTTTCACCTTCTTATTGACGATGAAACACAGAAATTGCATCTTAATTAAATACAAAAGGCACAATGCCGACTAAGTACAAGAACACTGACTCTTCTTACTGTCTATGGTTTGAACCATTCCTGTGACACTAGTAATAGATTCCGATGCTTCACTTCAGGTTACTGTATCCAGCTGACCTTCTTATTGACGATGAAGCACAGAAATTGCATCGGAATTATATACAAAAGGCACAATGCCGACTTAAGTACAAGAAGACTGACTCTTCTTAATGTCTATGTTTTGAACCATTCCTGTGACACTAGTTAAAGATTCCGATGCTTCACTTCAGGTTTACTGTATCCCCTCTGACCTTCTTATTGACGATGAAACAAAGAAATTGCATCTTAATTAAATACAAAGGCACAATGCCGACTTCAGTACAAGAACACTAACTCATCTTACTGTCTATGGTTTGAACCATTCCTGTGACACTAGTTATAGATTCCGATGCTTCACTTCAGGTTTACTGTATCCCTCTGACCTACTTATTGACGATGAAACACGTAAATTGCATCGGAATTAAATACAAAAGGCACAATGCGGACTTAAGCACAAGAAGACTGACTCTTCTAACTGTCTATGTTTTGAACCATTCCTGTGACACTAGTTATAGATTCCGATGCTTCACTTCAGGTTTACTGTATCCCTCTGACCTACTTATTGACGATGAAACACGAAAATTGCATCGGAAATAAATACAAAGGGCACAATGCGGACTTAAGCACAAGAAGACTGACTCTTCTTACTGTCTATGTTTTGAACCATTCCTGTGACACTAGTTATAGATTCCAATGTTTCACGTCAGGTTTACTGTATCCCTCTGACCTTCTTATTGACGATCAAACACAGAAAATTCATCGGAATTAAATACAAAAGGCACAATGCCGGCTCAAGTACAAGAAGACCGGCTCTTCTTACTGTTTATGTTTTGAACCATTCCTGTGACACTAGTTATAGATTCCGATGCTTCACTTCAGGTTTTACTGTATCCAGCTGACCTTCTTATTGACGATGAAGCACAGAAATTGCATCGGAATTATATACAAAAGGCACAATGCCGACTTAAGTACAAGAAGACTGACTCTTCTTACTGTCTATGTTTGAACCATTCCTGTGACACTAGTTAAAGATTTCCGATGCTTCACTTCAGGTTTACTGTATCCCTCTGACCTTCTTATTGACGATGAAACACAGAAATTGCATCTTAATTAAATACAAAAGGCACAATGCCGACTTCAGTACAAGAACAATAACTCATCTTACTGTCTATGGTTTGAACCATTCCTGTGAAGCTAGTTATAGATTCCGATGCTTCACTTCAGGTTCACTGTATCCCTCTGACATACTTATTGACGATGAAACACGTAAATTGCATCCGAATTAAATACAAAAGGCACAATGCGGACTTAAGCACAAGAAGACTGACTCTTCTTACTGTCTATGTTTTGAACCATTCCTGTGACACTAGTTATAGATTCCGATGCTTCACTTCAGGTTTACTGTATCCAGCTGACCTTATTGACGATGAAGCACAGAAATTGCATCGGAATTATATACAAAAGGCACAATGCTGACTTAAGTACAAGAAGACTGACTCTTCTTACTGTCTATGTATTGAACCATTCCTGTGACACTACTTAAAGTTTTCGATGCTTCACTTCAGGTTTACTGTATCCCTCTGACCTTCTTATTGACGATGAAAGACAGAAATTGCATCTTAATTAAATACAAAAGGCACAATGCCGACTTCAGTACAAGAACACTAACTAATCTTACTGTCAATGGTTTGAACCATTCCTATGACACTAGTTATAGATTCCGATGCTTCACTTCAGGTTTACTGTATCCCTCTGACTTACTTATTGACGATGAAACACGTACATTGCATCGGAATCATATAAAAACGGCACAATGCCGACTTACGCCAAGAATACTGACTCTTCTTACTGTCTATGTTTTGAACCATTCCTGTGACACTAGTTATAGATTCCGATGCTTCACGTCAGGTTTACTGTATCCCTCTGACCTCCTTATTGACGAAGAAACACAGATATTTCATTGGATTAAATACAAAAGGCACAATGCCGACTTAAGTACAAGAAGACTGACCCTTCATACTGTCTATGTTTTGAACCATTCCTGTGACACTAGTTATAGATTCCGATGCTTCACTTCAGGTTTACTGTATCCCTCTGACCTTGTTATTGACGATGAAAGACGTAATTGCATCGGAATTAAATACAAAAGGAACAATGCCGACTTCAGTACAAGAACACTAACTCATCTTACTGTCTATGGTTTGAACCATTTCTGTGACACTAGTTATAGTTTCCGATGCTTCACTTCAGGTTTACTGTATCCCTCTGACCTACTTATTGACGATGAAACACGTAAATAGCATCGGAGTGTGTGTGTGTGTGTGTGGGTTGAGGTTTTCGGGCGCTAAACAGCGTGGTCATCAGCGCCCAAACGCATAGAAACAGGAACACATGCGGAGAAGAGACGAAGACGGACAGCGAACAAGGAGAACGGCTAAAAGACACAGACCTGACGCAGTTACAAATCCTCACATACAGAGGCAAAACAAGAGGAGAAGAAACGCACTAAAAAGGAAAGGAAACACAAGGAAAAGAGAACAGAAATTGAAGGGAAACAAGTAGGTAATCGTGACTGGCGGACCTCTTACCTAAAACCTGGGTGAACCAGTCACCCAGCAGCACATTAAAATCCTCTCCCTAAAATCCGAGGCAACAAATTGGACAGGACACAAAACCGTAAGACCTTAACCACAGTCGTTGCGTCGCCTTGAAAATAGAGGGCAAATCCGGAGGCAAGGAAACCACCGCCCTCTGGTCAGAGAATAAAGGACAGTCAAGTAAAATGTGGCGCACAGTTATCTGGACGCCACAAGCACTACAGATTGGGGATTCCTCCCGCCGGAGTAAAAAACCGTGCGTTAAGGGACTGTGCCCGATGCGGAGGCGGGTGAGGAGAACCTCATCCCGCCTGCATGACTGGTAGGACGTACGCCATGGCCGCGTGGTGGCCTTGACCAGTCGCAGCTTATTTTCACTAACTGCCAGCCACTCCTCTTCCCATTGACGCATAACACGAGAACGCAAAAGGGAGGTAACAGCATGGAGGGGAACGGCACATTCAACAACGTGAGGGAGGGAACATGCATCTTTGGCAGCCACATCCGCCAGTTCGTTTCCCCTAATACCCACGTGCCCCGGCACCCAGCAGAAAGAAACCTCCTTCCCCTGCCGTTGCAGGTGGAGTAGGGCATCATGGATGTTCTGGACGACCGTATCCGCTGGGTACAATTGTTGCATGGTCTGAAGGGCACTCAGAGAGTCAGAACAGATGAGAAACTTAAGACTGGGAACACATCTCATCTGCTCCAATGCCCGCAAGATCGCAAACAATTCGGCATCAAAGATGGTAAACGCTGCAGGAAGCCGTAATTTGATGACTCGATCAGGGAAAACCACAGCACAACCTACAGAGTCCCCCTGTTTAGAGCCATCCGTAAATACTGGTACATGGTCAGGATGCTGGTTTAAAATATCGTAAAATAAGGAGGTAAAAACAAACGCCTCTGGTACTCTGACAAGTCTAAAAGGACGCTGGGCCTCTGGAGCAACCAGGGAGGCAGGCGGGTAAAACCCTGGAGTTGGGGTGCCACACGCTCCACACCAAGGGACTCAAGCAAATGCTTGGCACGAATCCCAAATGGTCTCGTTGCCCTTGGACGACTGGAAAAGAGACGTTCCATAGGGCGTCGGGCAACAGTAGGGTATGCAGGGGAGGGAGGACAGGCAAGGAATTGACACACTCGTCGCACCATGAGGAGTTTCCGCCGGATGGCGAGCGGCGGTTCCCCTGCCTCAGCACACAGGCTGGGGATGGGACTGGTACGGAAGGCACCAGTGGCCAGCCTGATACCCTCATGGTGTACTGCGTCAAGAATCTTCAGATACGAAGGCCTCGCTGACCCATACACAGTGCATCCATAGTCAAGACGCGACCGGACGAAAGCCCTATAAAACTGCAGCAGACGCGCCCGATCTGCTCCCCAGGACCGATGGCTCAAACACTTCAAAATATTCAGCGCCTTCAGGGCCCGCACCTTGAGGTCTTTAAGGTGCGGCAACCACGACAACTTGGAATCAAAAGTGAGGCCCAGGAACCTCACAGTGTCTCTAAAAGGAAGAATGGTGCCCCTCAGACGCAATTCAGGGGAGGTAAAAGCACGTCGAGAACGATTAAAATGAACACACACACATTTGTCTGCAGAAAAGGTAAAACCCGTCTTCGCAGTCCATGCCTCTAATCGCTTTATCGTAAGCTGCAGCTGCCGACTAGCAGTGACAAGACTGGAGGAAGAACAGAAAACAGCAAAATCGTCCACAAACAAGGAGCACTGGGCAGGGCTCCGGATTGTGGACGTGATACTGTTAATGGCGACGGCAAAGAGGGTGACACTTAAAACGCTTCCCTGAGGAACACCATTCTCCTGTACGTACAAATCAGATAGCACATTACCAACCCGATATCGAAAGACGCGGCGGGAAAGAAAGGACCGAATGAAGATGGGGAGATGGCCACGAAAGCCCCACTGATGGAGTTGATTGAGGATAAGGCGGCGCCAAGTAGTGTCATACGCCTTATTAATGTCAAAGAATACACCTAGACAATGCTGGTTACGTAAGAAGGCCTGCTGGATGACCGTCTCAAGCAGGGTCAAGTTGTCTATAGTTGAACGACATCTCCGAAAGCCACACTGAGAGTGGCTAAGGAGCTGCCTGGTCTCGAGCAGCCAAACCAGGCGACGGTTGACCATGCGTTCCAATGTCTTCCCGACACAGCTCGTCAAAGCAATACTCCGATAACTACTGGGATGCATTCGGTCCTTTCCCGGTTTGAGGAGGGGAACCAAAATCGCCTCCCTCCACGAGTCAGGGAACGTGCCGGATGACCATATCATATTAAAACAGTTCAGGAGTACTTCCTTGGATGGCAGCAACAAGTGCTGCAACATGCTGTACAGGATTTGATCAGCACCTGGTGCAGTATCATGAGCCACAGACAGCGCCGAATCCACTTCCCACATTGTGAAGGGGCAGTTGTAGGGTTCAGAATTCGGAGACCGGAAGTCCAAGTGATCCCTCTCGATAGCAGTGCGGTAGCGGCAGAAATCTGGATCACAGTTAATAGTGGCAGTAGATTCGGCAAAATACGTGGCCAGTGTCTGGGCAATGTCTCTCGGCGCCGTGAGTAGACTACCCTGATGCAGCAATGCCGTGACAGGTAGTTGGCTGCGTTTCCCGGAGATCCTCCTGATGGCTTCCCACACTTTTGTTGAACTAGTGGAGCGGGAGATGGAGTTCAGGAACGATTGCCATGACCGTCGTTTGCTCTCTTTAATCACTCGCCGCGCCTTGGCCCTTGCCACCCGAAAGGCCGCAAGATTGTCAGCTGAGGGACGGCACTTGAAGCGGCGCAGAGCTGCACGGCGGGCTCGGATGGCTGAGCGGCACTCAGTGGTCCACCAAGGGACAAGGCGCCTCTTGGGATGACTTGAGGACCGTGGGATCGACAATTCAGCAGCATGGGAGATCACGGCTGTAACATGGTCGACCCATTCGTGGACGCTGGCACGGTGTTCCAAAACAGCTAAATCGCTGAAAAGTGTCCAGTCAGCTCTGCAGAGTTTCCACCTGGACGGCACTGGTAATGCCACAGTCTCATCTAGGAGGCGAATCCAAATGGGGAAGTGGTCACTAGAATGGAGGTCAGCGGCAACCTCCCACAGAGCAGAATCCGCGAGTGCTGGAGAGCAAAAGGAAAGGTCAATAGCTGACGACGACCCAGAAGCAGTACAGAAATGAGTGGGAGCACCAGAGTTGAGGATGCACAGTTCTTCGGATGCCATGAGGCTTTCCAGAATGCGACCCCTGGGGCAAGTAGTCGTAGAGCCCCATAAGACATTATGAGCATTGAAGTCCCCCAGAAGGAGAAATGGGCGGGGGAGTTGGGTAATAAGGTCTGTGAGAGCCTCAGAGTCTATGGCGTCCTGAGGCGGTAAGTAAACGGAACAGATTGTGAGCCTCTGCCCCACAAGAAGGTCAACTGCAACCGCTTGCAAGTCCGTAACGAGAGGGAGCTCAGATGAGTGGTGCATGTCATGGACAAAAACCGCAACACCACCCTTTGCCCTTTCCCCCATCAGATCATCTTTTCGATACACGGTATAGCCCCGTAAAGAAGGAGCATCAGTGGCCCGGAAATGTGTCTCTTGGAGACATTAGCACAAGGGGCGCTCACGTACAAGGAGTTGTAATTCGGCCACATGCGTCCTGAACCCATTCAGGTTCCACTGTAATATGGGAGCCAGTGATCAGGGTGGCTGAATTTTCACCCTGCCCCTGTGCTTTGGAGGAGAGCCCGTACTGGCCGGAGATTTATTCCTGGGGCGAGAAGATCGCCCCCGGTCGACATCAATGTCCATCAGCTCCGATGGCGACCCAAGGGAGATGTCAGATAGTACGATGGCATCATCATCGGACTGACCGTGACTAGTCTCCTCAGGTGGCAAAACCTTCACCTTTGGCGTCTTCGTCTTGGGGGGCTTAGAATGCAGAACCTTGTCAACAGTTGGAGCTTTACTCGCCTGGGCAGAAGGTGCCATATGGGGAGGTGCAGGAAGTACCCCAATGTCAGCAACCACGGCCTTGTCCGATGTTGTGGGGAGAGCTGCAGGTTGCAAAACAACCGCAGCAGCACAAGTGCACTGGCAAATGCAGGTATTAGTGCTGACACTAGCAACCTCCGTTTGTGTAGCAACAGTGGCCAACTGTACCGGTTTCTGCAGAGTGGAAGCTAAAGATGTTGTAAACACAGGAGGCTGCATGGCCTTAAAGAGCTTCTTGGCCTCACCATAGGGGATGCGCTTAGATGTTTTGATCTCCTGTATCTTCCGTTCCTCGAGATAGATGGGGCAGCCCCGGCTCCAGACAGGGTGACTCCCAGAGCAATTCACGCACTTCACAGGCGATGAACAATCGGCTCCTTCATGGGCAGGCTGACCACATTTACCACAAGTGGCTATCCCATTGCACCCCAACGTAGTATGCCCAAAGCGCTGACATTTAAAACAGCGCATTGGGTTGGGGAAATATGGCCGTACTGGCAAACGTAAGAAACCCGCTTTAACATGCTCTGGGAGTCTCGGGCGATTGAACGTGAGAATAAACGAGTCGGATTTGACTAGGTCCCCATCGACTCGTTTCATAATATGCTGCACGTCGACAATACCTTCGTCAGCCCACTCAGATTTCAACTCGTCCTTGGGGATATCCACCAAGTCCCTACATGTCACAACACCCTTACTATAGTTCAAAGTGGAGTGGAGCTCGGTCTCGATAGCGTACTCTCCGAGACAGGTTGCTTTCCTAAGAGAAGTGACTTGACGGGAACTAGAAGTTTCAACTAACAGAGTCCCATTGCGCAGACGCTTCACAGATTTCAGTGTTCCTGCAATTCCCTCAAGACCCTTGTGGATGTAAAAGGGAGAAACTCTCTCAAAGCTACCTTCCTTCCGTTTGACAATCAAAAACACATTCTGGATATCAGCATGTGCTCTGTTACGACAGTCTGATAAATCTCTAGTAACACCAGGCGCTGGAGGACTCGCAGCACGAAGTCGCTTTTTCGATTGGGTGTGTTTTCCTACCAGTGGCCCACCCAATCCACTGGTAGGGGGAAACGTAGAGGTCGAAGGGTCCATTGTGGTCCCACGAGCAGCTAGGGAACTAAAGGTCCGCTCAGACAGAGCCCCGCGTGCCTGAGTAAGCCTTATACAACTGGGGTGCGGCAGGTGCCCCAGAGGTTGCCCGCTTGCGACTGTTCCACCCCAACAGCCATGCATCTTATAGGCGCGCAGCACACCATAAGATTGAGGGGTTTTTATAGAGGTTTACCTTCCTCGCAATCCAGGCGGTCAAGCCAAGATTACCATTCCCCGCAGCATACAACATTCCACCGCTGCGCCATGCGGTGGTCGCTGAAGCATGTCCGGGGTTTACGGTGACAGGAGACTGGTGGCGCTGACCAGTCCCCAGCTCAGGACCCCGGGGTCGCCAAGCCCGTACTCAGCAAATGAATGCTGAGCCCCTGGGGGGAATAGCATCGGAATTAAATACAAAAGGCACAATGCCGACTTAAGCACAAGAAGACTGGCTCTTCTTACTGTCTATGCTTTGAACCATTCCTGTGACACTAGTTATAGATTCCGATGCTTCACGTCAGGTTTACGGTAATTCCTCTGACGTTCTTATTGACGATGAAACACAGAAATTGCATCGGAATTAAATACAAAAGGCACAATGCCGACTCAAGTACAAGAAGACTGTCTCTTCTTACGGTCTATGTTTTGAATCAATTCTGTGACACTAGTTATAGATTCCGATGCTTCACTTCAAGTTTACTGTATCCCTCTGACGTTCTTATTGACGATGAAACGCAGAAATTGCATCGGAATTAAATACAAAAGGCACACTGCCGACCTAAGTACAAGAAAACTGACTCTTCTTACTGTTTATCTTTTGAACCATTCCTGTGACACTAGTTATAGATTCTGTTGCTTCATTTCAAGTTTACTGTATCCCTGTGACCTTCTTATTGACGATGAAACACAGAAATTGCATTGGAATTAAATACAAAAGGCACAATGCCGACTAAAGTACAAGAACACTGACTCTTCTTACTGTCTATGGTTTGAACCATTCCTGTGACACTAGTAATAGATTCCGATGCTTCACTTCAGGTTACTGTATCCAGCTGACCTTCTTATTGACGATGAAGCACAGAAATTGCATCGGAATTATATACAAAAGGCACAATGCCGACTTAAGTACAAGAAGACTGACTCTTCTAAATGTCTATGTTTTGAACCATTCCTGTGACACTAGTTAAAGATTCCGATGCTTCACTTCAGGTTTACTGTATCCCTCTGACCTTCTTACTGACGATGAAACACAGAAATTGCATCTTAATTAAATACAAAGGCACAATGCCGACTTCAGTACAAGAACACTAACTCATCTTACTGTCTATGGTTTGAACCATTCCTGTGACACTAGTTATAGATTCCGATGCTTCACTTCAGGTTTACTGTATCTCTCTGACCTACGTATTGACGATGAAACACGTAAATTGCATCGGAATTAAATACAAAAGGCACAATGCGGACCTAAGCACAAAAAGACTGACTCTTCTAACTGTCTATGTTTTGAACCATTCCTGTGACACTAGTTATAGATTCCGATGCTTCACTTCAGGTTTACTGTATCCAGCTGACCTTCTTATTGACGATGAAGCGCAGAAAATTCATCGGAATTAAATACAAAAGGCACAATGCCGGCCCAAGTACAAGAAGACCGGCTCTTCTTACTGTTTATGCTTTGAACCATTCCTGTGACACTAGTTATAGATTCCGATGCTTCACTTCAGGTTTACTGTATCCAGCTGACCTTCTTATTGACGATGAAGCACAGAAATTGCATCGGAATTATATACAAAAGGCACAATGCCGACTTAAGTACAAGAAGACTGACTCTTCTTACTGTCTATGTTTTGAACCATTCCTGTGACACTAGATAAAGATTCCGATGCTTCACTTCAGGTTTACTGTATCCCTCTGACCTTCTTATTGACGATGAAAGACAGAAATTGCATCTTAATTAAATACAAAAGGCACAATGCCGACTTCAGTACAAGAACACTAACTAATCTTACTGTCAATGATTTGAACCATTCCTATGTCACTAGTTATAGATTCCGATGCTTCACTTCAGGTTTACTGTATCCCTCTGACTTACTTATTGACGATGAAACACGTACATTGCATCGGAATCATATAAAAACGGCACAATGCCGACTTAAGCACTAGAAGACTGACTCTTCTTACTGTCTATGTTATGAACCATTCCTGTGACACTAGTTATAGATTCCGATGCTTCACGTCAGGTTTACTGTATCGCTCAGACGTTCTTATTTACGATGAAACACAGAAATTGCATCGGAATTAAATACAAAAGGCACAATGCCGACTCAAGTACAAGAAGACTGTCTCTTCTTACTGTCTATGCTTTGAACCAATTCTGTGACACTAGTTATAGATTCCGAAGCTTCACTTCAGGTTTACTGTATCCCTCTGACCTTCGTATTGACGATGAAACACAGAAATTGCATCGGAATTAAATACAAAAGGCACAATGCCGACTTAAGTACAAAAAGACTGACTCTTCTTACTGACTATGTTTTGAAAAGTTCCTGTGACACTAGTTATAGATTCCGTATGCTTCACTTCAGGTTTGCTGTATCCCTGTGAGCTTCTTATTGACGATGAAACACAGAAATTGCATCAGAATTATATACAAAAGGCACAATGCCGACTTAAGTACAAGAGGACTGACTCTTCTTACTGTCTATGTATTGAACCATTCCTGTGACACTAGTTATAGATTCCGATGCTTCACTTCAGGGTTTCTGTATCCCTTTCACCCTATTGATGATGAAACACAGAAATTGCACCTTAATTAAATACAAAAGGCTCAATGCCGACTTAAGTACAAGAACACTGACTCTCTTACTGTCTATGGTTTGAACCATTCCTGTGACACTAGTAATAGATTCCGATGCTTCACTTCAGGTTTACTGTATCCCTCTGACCTTCTTATTGACGATCAAACACAGAAAATTCATCGGAATTAAATACAAAAGGCACAATGCCGGCTCAAGTACAAGAAGACTGGCTCTTCTTACTGTTAATGTTTTGAACCATTCCTTTGACACTAGTTATAGATTCCGATGCTTCATTTCAGGTTTTCTGTATCCCTGTGACCTTCTTATTGACGATGAAACACAGAAATTGCATCGGAATTAAATACAAAAGGCACAATGTCGACTTAAGTACAAGAGAACTGACACTTCTTACTGTCCATGATTTGAACCATTGCTGTTACACTAGTTATAGATTCCGATGCTTCACTTCAGGTTTACTGTATCACTCTGACCTTGTTATTGACGATGAAACACGTAATTGCATCGGAATTAAATACAAAAGGAACAATGCCGACTTCAGTACAAGAACACTAACTCATCTTACTGTCTATGGTTTGAACCATTCCTGTGACACTAGTTATAGTTTCCGATGCTCCACTTCAGGTTTACTGTATCCCTCTGACCTACTTATTGACGATGAAACACGAAAATAGCATCGGAATTAAATACAAAAGGCACAATGCCGAGTTAAGCACAAGAAAACTGGCTCTTCTTACTGTCTATGCTTTGAACCATTCCTGTGACACTAGTTATAGATTCCGATGCTTCACGTCAGGTTTACGGTATCCCTCTGACGTTCTTATTGACGATGAAACACAGAAATTGCATCGGAATTAAATACAAAAGGCACAATGCCGACTCAAGTACAAGAAGACTGTCTCTTCTTACTGTCTATGTTTTGAACCAATTCTGTGACACTAGTTATAGATTCCGATGCTTCACTTCAGGTTTACTGTATCCCTATTACCTTCTTATTGACTAAGAAACACAGATATTGCATCGGAATTAAATACAAAAGGCACAATGCCGACTTAAGTACAAGAAGACTGACCCTTCTTACAGTCTATGTTTTGATCCAATCCTGAGACACTAGTTATAAATTCCGATGCTTCACTTCAGGTTTACTGTATCCTTCTGACCTTCTTATTAACGATGAAACTCAGAAATTGCATCGGAATTAAATACAAAATGCACAATGCCGACCTAAGTACAAAAAAACTGACTCTTCTTACTGTTTATGTTTTGAACCATTCCTCTGACACTAGTTACAGATTCCGATGCTTCATTTCAAGTTTGCCTTATCCCTGTGACCTTCGTATTGACGATGAAACACAGAAATTGCATTGGAATTAAATACAAAAGGCACAATGCCGACTTAAGTACAAGAAAACTGACTCTTCTTACTGTCCATGATTTGAACCATTGCTGTTACACTAGTTATAGATTCCGATGCTTCACTTCAGTTTTACTGCATCCCTCTGACCTTCATAATGACGATGAAACACGTAAATTGCATCGGAATTAAATACAAAAGGCACAATGCCGACTTATGTACAAGAAGACTGACTCTTCTTACTGTCTATGTTTGAACCATTCCTGTGACACTAATTATAGATTCCGATGCTTCACTTCAGGTTTACTGTATCCCCCTGACCTTCTTATTGACGATGAAACACAGAAATTGCATCGGAATTAAATAGAAGAGGCACAATCCCTACTCAAGTACAGGAAGACTGGCTCTTCTTACTGTCTATGTTTTGATTCATTTCTGTGACACTAGTTATAGATTCCGATCCTTCACTTCAGGTTTACTGTTTCCCTTTCACCTTCTTATTGACGATGAAACACAGAAATTGCATCTTAAATAAATACAAAAGGCACAATGCCGACTTAAGTACAAGAACACTGACTCTTCTTACTGTCTATGTTTGAACCATTCCTGTGACACTAGTTATAGATTCCGATGCTTCACTTCAGATTTACTGTATCCCTCTGACCTACTTGTTGACGATGAAACACAGAAATTGCATCTTAATTAAATACAAAAGGCACAATGCCGACTTCAGTACAAGAACACTAACTCATCTTACTGTCTATTTTTTGAACCATTCCTGTGACATTAGTTATAGATTCCGATGCTTCACTTCAGGTTTACTGTATCCCTCTGACCTACTTATTGACGATGAAACACGTAAATTGCATCGGAATTAATTACAAAAGGCACAATGCGGACTTAAGCACAAGAAGACTGACTCTTCATACTGTCTATGTTTAGAACCATTCCTGTGACACTAGTTATAGATTCCGATGCTTCACGTCAGGTTTACTGTATCCCTCTGACGTTCTTACTGACGATAAAACACAGAAATTGCATCGGAATTAAATACAAAAGGCACAATACCGACCTAAGTACAAGAAAACTAACTCTTCTTACTGTCTATGTTTGAACAATTCCTGTGACACTAGTTAAAGATTCCGATGCTTCACTTCAGGTTTACTGTATCCCTTTCACCTTCTTATTGACGATGAAACACATAAATTGCATCTTTATTAAATACAAAAGGCTTAATGCCGACTAAAGTACAAGAACACTGACTCTTCTTACTGTCTATGGTTTGAACCATTCCTGTGACACTAGTAATAGATTCCGATGTTTCACTTCAGGTTTACTGTATCCCTTAAAACCTCTTATTGACGATCAAACACAGAAAATTCATCGGAATTAAATACAAATGGCACAATGCCGAACCAAGTACAAGAAGACCGGCTCTTCTTACTGTCTATGCTTTTAAAAATTTCTGTGACACTAGTTATAGATTCCGATGCTTCACTTCAGGTTTACCGTATCCCTCTGACCTTCTTATTGACGATGAAACACGTAAATTGCAACGGATTTAAATACAAAAGGCACAATGCCGACTCAAGTACAAGAAGACTGGCTCTTCTTACTGTCTATGTTTCGAACCATTTCTGTGACACTAGTTATAGATTCCGATGCTTCACTTCAGGTTTACTGTATCCCTCTGACCTTCGTAATGACGAAGAAACACAGATATTGCATCGGAATTAAATACAAAAGGCACAATGCCGACTTAAGTACAAGAAGACTGACCCTTCTTTTTGTCTATGTTTTGAACGATTCCTGTGACACTAGTTATAGATTCCGATGCTTCACTGCAGGTTTACTGTATCCCTCTGACCTTCGTATTGACGATGAAACACAGAAATTGCATCGGAATTAAATACAAAAGGCACAATGCCGACTTAAGTACAAGATAACTGACTCTTCTTACTGACTATGTTTTGAACCATTCCTGTGACACTAGTTATAGATTCCGATGCTTCACTTCTGGTTTAGTGTATCTCTCTGACCTCCTTATTGACGATGTAACACAGAAATTGCATCGGAATTAAATACAAAAGGCACAATGGCGACTTAAGTACAAGATGACTGACTCTTCCTACTGTCTATGTTGTGAACCATTTCTGTGACACTACTTAAAGATTTCGATGCTTCACTTCAGGGTTACTGTATCCCTCTGACCTTCTTATTGACGATGAAACACAGAAATTGCATCTCAATTAAATACAAAAGGCTCTATGCCGACTTCAGTACAAGAACACTAACTAATCTTACTGTCTATGGTATGAACCATTCCTATGACACTAGTTATAGATTCCGATGCTTAACTTCAGGTTTACTGTATCCCTCTGACTTACTTATTGACGATGAAACACGTAAATTGCATCGGAATCATATACAAAAGGCACAATGCCGACTTAAGCACAAGAAGACTGACTCTTCTTTCTGTCTATGTTTTGAACCATTCCTGTGACGCTAGTTATAGATTCCGATGCTTCACGTCAGGTTTACTGTATCCCTCTGACGTTCTTATTTACGATGAAACACAGAAATTGCATCGGAATTAAATACAAAAGGCACAATGCCGACCCATGTACAAGAAGACTGTCTCTTCTTACTGTCTATGTTTTGAACCAATTCTGTGACACTAGTTATAGATTCCGATGCTCCACTTCAGGTTTACTGTATCCCTCTGACCTTCTCATTGGTGATGTAACACAGAAATTGCATCGGAATTAAATACAAAAGGCTCAATGCCGACTCAAGTACAAGAAGACTGGCTCTTCTTACTGTCTATGTTTTGAACCATTTCTGTGACACTAGTTATAGATTCCGATGCTTCACTTCACGTTTACTGTATCCCTCTGACCTCCTTATTGACGAAGAAACACAGATATTTCATCGGATTAAATACAAAAGGCACAATGCCGTCTTAAGTACAAGAAGACTGACAATTCTTACTGTCTATGCTTTGAACCATTCCTGTGACACTAGTTATAGATTCCGATGCTTCACTTCAGGTTTACTGTATCCCTCTGACCTTCGTATTGACGATGAAACACAGAAATTGCATCGGAATTAAATACAAAAGGCACAATGCCGACTTAAGTACAAAAAGACTGACTCTTCTTACTGTGTATGTTTTGAACCATTCCTGTGACACTAGTTATAGATTCCGGTGCTTCACTTCAGGGTTTCTGTATCCCTCTGACCTTCTTATTGACGATGAAACACAGAAATTGCATCTGAATTAAATACAAAAGGCACAATGCCGACTTCAGTACAAGAACACTTACTATTCTTACGGTCTATGTTTTGAACCATTCCTGTGACACTAGTTATAGATTCCGATGCTTCACTTCAGGTTTACTGTATCCCTGTGAGCTTCTTATTGACGATGAAACATAGAAATTGCATCAGAATTATATACAAAAGGCACAATGCCGACTTAAGTACAAGAGGACTGACTCTTCTTACTGTGTATGTTTTGAACCATTCCTGTGACACTAGTTATAGATTCCGGTGCTTCACTTCAGGGTTTCTGTATCCCTTTCACCTTCTTATTGATGATGAAACACAGAAATTGCATATTAATTAAATACAAAAGCCACAATGCCGACTTAAGTACAAGAACACTGACTCTTCTTACTGACTATGTTTTGAACCATTCCTGTGACACTAGTTATAGATTCCGATGCTTCACTTCGGGTTTGCTGTATCCCTCGGACCTTCAGGTTTGCTGTATCCCTCGGACCTTCTTATTGACGATCAAACACAGAAAATTCATCGGAATTAAATACAAAAATCACAATGCCGACTCAAGTACAAGAAGACTGGCTCTTCTTACTGTCTATGTTTTGAACCATTTCTGTGACACTAGTTTTAGATTCCGATGCTTCACTTCAGGTTTACTGTATCCCTCTGACCTTTTTATTGACGAAGAAACACAGATATTGCATCGAATTAAATACAAAAGGCACAATGCTGACTTAAGTACAAGAAGACTGACCCTTCTCACTGTCTATGTTTTGAACCATTCCTGTGACACTATTTATAGATTCCGATGCTTCACTTCAGGTTTACTGTATCCCTCTGACCTTCGTATTAACGATGAAACACAGAAGTTGCATCTTAAATAAATACAAAAGGCACAATGCCGACTTAAGTACACGAACACTGACCCTTCTTACTGTCTATGGTTTGAACCATTCCTGTGACACTAGTAATAGATTCCGATGCTTCACTTCAGGTTTACTGTATCCCTCTGACCTTCTTATTGACGATCAAACACAGAAAATTCATCGGAATTAAATACAAAAGGCACAATGCCGACTGAAGTACAAGAAGACTGGCTCTTCTTACTGTCTATGATTTGAACCATTCCTGTGACCCTAGTTATAGATACCGATGCTTCACTTCAGGTTTACTGTATCCAGCTGACCTTCTTATTGACGATGAAGCACAGAAATTGCATCGGAATTATATACAAAAGGCACAATGCTGACTTAAGTACAAGAAGACTGACTCTTCTTACTGTCTATGTTTTGAACCATTCCTGTGACACTACTTAAAGATTTCGATGCTTCACTTCAGGGTTACTGTATCCCTCTGACCTTCTTATTGACGATGAAACACAGAAATTGCATCTTAATTAATACAAAAGGCACAATGCCGACTTCAGTACAAGAACACTAACTAATCTTACTGTCTATGGTTTGTACCATTCCTATGACACTAGTTATAGATTGCGATGCTTCACTTCAGGTTTACTGTATCCCTCTGACGTTCTTAATTACGATGAAACACAGAAATTGCATCGGAATTAAATACAAAAGGCAGAATGCCGACTCAAGTACAAGAAGACTGTCTCTTCTTACTGTCTATGTTTGGAACCAATTCTGTGACACTAGTTATAGATTCCGATGCTTCACTTCAGGTTTACTGTATCCCTCTGACCTTCTTATTGGCGATGTAACACAGAAATTGCATCGCAATTAAATACAAAAGGCACAATGCCGACTCAAGTACAAGAAGACTGGCTCTTCTTACTGTCTATGTTTTGAACCATTTCTGTGACACTAGTTATAGATTCCGATGCTTCACTTCACGTTTACTGTATCCCTCTGACGTTCTTATTGACGAAGAAACACAGATATTTCATCGGATTAAATACAAAAGGCACAATGCCGACTTAAGTACAAGAAGACTGACCCTTCTTACTGTCAATGCTTTGAACCATTCCTGTGACACTAGTTAAAGATTCCGATGCTTTACTTCAGGTTTACTGTATCCCTCTGACCTTCTTAATGACGAAGAAACACAGGTATTGCATCGGAATTAAATACAAAAGGCACAATGCCGACTTAAGTACAAGAAGACTGACCCTTCTTATTGTCTATGTTTTGAACGAATCCTGTGACACTAGTTATAGATTCCGATGCTTCACTTCAGGTTTACTGTATCCCTCTGACCTTCGTATTGACGATGAAACACAGAAATTGCATCGGAATTAAATACAAAAGGCACAATGCCGACTTAAGTACAAGATAACTGACTCTTCTTACTGACTATGTTTTGAACCATTCCTGTGACACTAGTTATAGATTCCGATGCTTCACTTCGGGTTTGCTGTATCCCTTGGACCTTCAGGTTTGCTGTATCCCTCGGACCTTCTTATTGACGATCAAACACAGAAAATTCATCGGAATTAAATACAAAAGGCACAATGCCGACTCAAGTACAAGAAGAGTGGCTCTTCTTACTGTCTATGTTTTGAACCATTTCTGTGACACTAGTTTTAGATTCCGATGCTTCACTTCAGGTTTACTGTATCCCTCTGACCTTTTTATTGACGAAGAAACACAGATATTGCATCGAATTAAATACAAAAGGCACAATGCTGACTTAAGTACAAGAAGACTGACCCTTCTCACTGTCTATGTTTTGAACCATTCCTGTGACACTATTTATAGATTCCGATGCTTCACTTCAGGTTTACTGTATCCCTCTGACCTTCGTATTAACGATGAAACACAGAAGTTGCATCTTAAATAAATACAAAAGGCACAATGCCGACTTAAGTACACGATTACTGACTCTTCTTACTGTCTATGGTTTGAACCATTCCTGTGACACTAGTAATAGATTCCGATGCTTCACTTCAGGTTTACTGTATCCCTCGGACCTTCAGGTTTGCTGTATCCCTCGGACCTTCTTATTGACGATCAAACACAGAAAATTCATCGGAATTAAATACAAAAATCACAATGCCGACTCAAGTACAAGAAGACTGGCTCTTCTTACTGTCTATGTTTTGAACCATTTCTGTGACACTAGTTTTAGATTCCGATGCTTCACTTCAGGTTTACTGTATCCCTCTGACCTTTTTATTGACGAAGAAACACAGATATTGCATCGAATTAAATACAAAAGGCACAATGCTGACTTAAGTACAAGAAGACTGACCTTTCTCACTGTCTATGTTTTGAACCATTCCTGTGACACTATTTATAGATTCCGATGCTTCACTTCAGGTTTACTGTATCCCTCTGACCTTCGTATTAACGATGAAACACAGAAGTTGCATCTTAAATAAATACAAAAGGCACAATGCCGACTTAAGTACACGAACACTGACTCTTCTTAGTGTCTATGGTTTGAACCATTCCTGTGACACTAGTAATAGATTCCGATGCTTCACTTCAGGTTTACTGTATCCCTCTGACCTTCTTATTGACGATCAAACACAGAAAATTCATCGGAATTAAATACAAAAGGCACAATGCCGACTGAAGTACAAGAAGACTGGCTCTTCTTACTGTCTATGATTTGAACCATTCCTGTGACCCTAGTTATAGATACCGATGCTTCACTTCAGGTTTATTGTATCCAGCTGACCTTCTTATTGACGATGAAGCACAGAAATTGCATCGGAATTATATACAAGAGGCACAATGCTGACTTAAGTACAAGAAGACTGACTCTTCTTACTGCCTATGTTTTGAACCATTCCTGTGACACTACTTAAAGATTTCGATGCTTCACTTCAGGGTTACTGTATCCCTCTGACCTTCTTATTGACGATGAAACACAGAAATTGCATCTTAATTAATACAAAAGGCACAATGCCGACTTCAGTACAAGAACACTAACTAATCTTACTGTCTATGGTTTGTACCATTCCTATGACACTAGTTATAGATTGCGATGCTTCACTTCAGGTTTACTGTATCCCTCTGACGTTCTTAATTACGATGAAACACAGAAATTGCATCGGAATTAAATACAAAAGGCAGAATGCCGACTCAAGTACAAGAAGACTGTCTCTTCTTACTGTCTATGTTTGGAACCAATTCTGTGACACTAGTTATAGATTCCGATGCTTCACTTCAGGTTTACTGTATCCCTCTGACCTTCTTATTGGCGATGTAACACAGAAATTGCATCGGAATTAAATACAAAAGGCACAATGCCGACTCAAGTACAAGAAGACTGGCTCTTCTTACTGTCTATGTTTTGAACCATTTCTGTGACACTAGTTATAGATTCCGATGCTTCACTTCACGTTTACTGTATCCCTCTGACGTTCTTATTGACGAAGAAACACAGATATTTCATCGGATTAAATACTAAAGGCACAATGCCGACTTAAGTACAAGAAGACTGACCCTTCTTATTGTCTATGTTTTGAACGATTCCTGTGACACTAGTTATAGATTCCGATGCTTCACTTCAGGTTTACTGTATCCCTCTGACCTTCGTATTGACGATGAAACACAGAAATTGCATCGGAATTAAATACAAAAGGCACAATGCCGACTTAAGTACAAGATAACTGACTCTTCTTACTGACTATGTTTTGAACCATTCCTGTGACACTAGTTATAGATTCCGATGCTTCACTTCGGGTTTGCTGTATCCCTCGGACCTTCAGGTTTGCTGTATCCCTCGGACCTTCTTATTGACGATCAAACACAGAAAATTCATCGGAATTAAATATAAAAGGCACAATGCCGACTCAAGTACATGAAGACTGGCTCTTCTTACTGTCTATGTTTTGAACCATTTCTGTGACACTAGTTTTAGATTCCGATGCTTCACTTCAGGTTTACTGTATCCCTCTGACCTTTTTATTGACGAAGAAACACAGATATTGCATCGAATTAAATACAAAAGGCACAATGCTGAATTAAGTACAAGAAGACTGACCCTTCTCACTGTCTATGTTTTGAACCATTCCTGTGTTACTATTTATAGATTCCGATGCTTCACTTCAGGTTTACTGTATCCCTCTGACCTTCGTATTAACGATGAAACACAGAAGTTGCATCTTAAATAAATACAAAAGGCACAATGCCGACTTAAGTACACGAACACTGACTCTTCTTACTGTCTATGGTTTGAACCATTCCTGTGACACTAGTAATAGATTCCGATGCTTCACTTCAGGTTTACTGTATCCCTCTGACCTTCTTATTGACGATCAAACACAGAAAATTCATCGGAATTAAATACAAAAGGCACAATGCCGACTCAAGTACAAGAAGACAGGCTCTTCTTACTGTCTATGATTTGAACCATTCCTGTGACCCTAGTTATAGATACCGATGCTTCACTTCAGGTTTACTGTATCCAGCTGACCTTCTTATTGACGATGAAGCACAGAAATTGTATCGGAATTATATACAAAAGGCACAATGCTGACTTAAGTACAAGAAGACTGACTCTTCTTACTGTCTATGCTTTGAAACATTCCTGTGACACTACTTAAAGATTTCGATGCTTCACTTCAGGGTTACTGTATCCCTCTGACCTTCTTATTGACGATGAAACACAGAAATTGCATCTTAATTAAATACAAAAGGCACAATGCCGACTTCAGTACAAGAACACTAACTAATCTTACTGTCTATGGCTTGTACCATTCCTATGACACTAGTTATAGTTTGCGATGCTTCACTTCAGGTTTACTGTATCCCTCTGACGTTCTTAATTACGATGAAACACAGAAATTGCATCGGAATTAAATACAAAAGGCAGAATGCCGACTCAAGTACAAGAAGACTGTCTCTTCTTACTGTCTATGTTTTGAACCAATTCTGTGACACTAGTTATAGATTCCGATGCTTCACTTCAGGTTTACTGTATCCCTCTGACCTTCTTATTGGCGATGTAACACAGAAATTGCATCGGAATTAAATACAAAAGGCACAATGCCGACTCAAGTACAAGAAGACTGTCTCTTTTTACTGTCTATGTTTTGAACCATTTCTGTGACACTAGTTATAGATTCCGATGCTTCACTTCACGTTTACTGTATCCCTCTGACGTTCTTATTGACGAAGAAACACAGATATTTCATCGGATTAAATACAAAAGGCACAATGCCGACTTAAGTACAAGAAGACTGACCCTTCTTACTGTCTATGCTTTGAACCATTCCTGTGACACTAGTTATGGATTCCGATGCTTCACTTCAGGTTTACTGTATCCCTCTGACCTTCGTATTGACGATGAAACACAGAAATTG
This sequence comes from Schistocerca piceifrons, assembly GCF_021461385.2. Lineage (NCBI taxonomy): Eukaryota > Metazoa > Arthropoda > Insecta > Orthoptera > Acrididae > Schistocerca > Schistocerca piceifrons. The sequence goes on along the minus strand of NW_025727289.1, from coordinate 371,904 downwards.
AATAGGAATTAAATACAAAACGCACAATGCCGACTTAAGTACAAAAAGACTGACTCTTCTTACTGTCTATGTTTTGAAAAATTCCTGTGACAATAGTTATAGATTCCGTATGCTTCACTTCAGGTTTACTGTATCCCTGTGAGCTTCTTATTGACGATGAAACACAGAAATTGCATCAGAATTATATACAAAAGGCACAATGCCGACTTAAGTACAAGAGGACTGACTCGTCTTACTGTCTATGTTTTGAACCATTCCTGTGACACTAGTAATAGATTCCGGTGCATCACTTCAGGGTTTCTGTATCCCTTTCACCTTCTTATTGATGATGAAACACAGAAATTGCATCTTAATTAAATACAATAGGCACAATGCCGACTTAAGTACAAGAACACTGACTCTTCTTACTGTCTATGCTTTGAACCATTCCTGTGACACTAGTAATAGATTCCGATGCTTCACTTCAGGCTTGCTGTATCTCTCTGGACTTCTTATTGACGATCAAACACAGAAAAATCATCGGAATTAAATACAAAAGGCACAATGCCAGCTCAAGTACAAGAAGACTGGCTCTTCTTACAGTGTATGTTTTGAACCATTCCTGTGACACTAGTTATACATTCCGATGCTTCACTTCAGGTTTACTGTATCCAGCTGACCTTCTTATTGACGATGAAGCACAGAAATTGCATCGGAATTTTATACAAAAGGCACAATGCCGACTTAAGTACAAGAAGACTGACTCTTATTACTGTCTATGGTTTGTACCATTCCTGTGACACTAGTTATAGATTCCAATGCTTCACTTCAGGTTTACTGTATCCCTCTGACCTTCTTATTGACGATGAAACACAGAAATTGCATCGCAATTAAATAGAAGAGGCACAATCCCTACTCAAGTACAAGAAGACTTGCTCTTCTTACTGTCTATGCTTTGATTCATTTCTGTGACACTAGTTATAGATTCCGATGCTTCACTTCAGGTTTACTGTATCCCTTTCACCTTCTTATTGACGATGAAACACAGACGTTGCATGGGAATTAAATACAAAAGGCACAATGCCGACTCAAGTGCAAGAAGACTGTCTCTTCTTACTGTCTATGTTTTGAACCAATTCTGTGACACAGTTATAGATTCCGATGCTTCACTTCAGGTTTACTGTATCCCTCTGACCTTCCTATTGACGAAGAAACACAGATATTGCATCGGAATTATATACAAAAGGCACAATGCCGATTTAAGTACAAGAAGACTGACCCTTCCTACTGTCTATGTTTTGAACCATTCCTGTGACACTAGTTAAAGATTCCGATGCTTCAGTTCAGGTTTACTGTACCCCTTTCACCTTCTTATTGACGATGAAACACAGAAATTGCACCTTAATTAAATACAAAAGGCACAATGCCGACTAAAGTACAAGAACACTGACTCTTCTTACTGTCTATGGTTTGAACCATTTCTGTGACACTAGTAATAGATTCCGATGCTTCACTTCAGGTTTACTGTATCACTCTGACCTTCTTATTGACGATCAAACACAGAAAATTCATCGGAATTAAATACAAAAGGCACAATGCCGACTCAAGTACAAGAAGACTGGCTCTTCTTACTGTCTATGATTTGAACCATTCCTGTGACACTAGTTATAGATTCCGATGCATCACTTCAGGTTTACTGTATCCAGCTGACCTTCTTATTGACGATGAAGCACAGAAATTGCATCGGAATTATATACAAAAGGCACAATGCTGACTTAAGTACAAGAAGACTGACAATTCTTACTGTCTATGCTTTGAACCATTCCTGTGACACTAGTTATAGATTCCGATGCTTCACTTCAGGTTTACTGTATCCCTCTGACCTTCGTATTGACGATGAAACACAGAAATTGCATCGGAAATAAATACAAAAGGCACAATGCCGACTTAAGTACGAAAAGACTGACTCTTCTTACTGTCTATGTTTTGAAAAATTCCTGTGACACTAGTTATAGATTCCGTATGCTTCACTTCAGGTTTACTGTATCCCTGTGAGCTTCTTATTGACGATGAAACATAGAAATTGCATCAGAATTATATACAAAAGGCACAATGCCGACTTAAGTACAAGAGGACTGACTCTTCTTACTGTGTATGTTTTGAACCATTCCTGTGACACTAGTTATAGATTCCGGTGCTTCACTTCAGGGTTTCTGTATCCCTTTCACCTTCTTATTGATGATGAAACACAGAAATTGCATCTTAATTAAATACAAAAGGCACAATGCCGACTTAAGTACAAGAACACTGACTCTTCTTACTGTCTATGGTTTGAACCATTCCTGTGACACTAGTAATAGATTCCGATGCTTCACTTCAGGTTTACTGTATCCCTCTGACCTTCTTATTGACGATGAAACACAGAAATTGCATCTGAATTAAATACAAAAGGCACAATGCCGACCTAAGTACAAGAAAACTGACTCTTCTTACTGTCTATGTTTTGAACCATTCCTGTGACACTAGTTATAGATTCCGATGCTTCACTTTAGGTTTACTGTATCCCTCTGACCTTCTTATTGACGATGAAACACGTAAATTGCATCGGAATTAAATACAAAAGGCACAATGCCGACTCAAGTACAAGAAGACTGGCTCTTCTTACTGTCTATGCTTTGAACCATTTCTGTGACACAAGTTATAGATTCCGATACTTCGCTTCAGGTTTACTGGATCCCTCTGACCTTCTTAATGACGACGAAACACAGGTATTGCATCGGAATTAAATACAAAAGGCACAATGCCGACTTAAGTACAAGAAGACTGACCCTTCTTATTGTCTATGTTTTGAACGATTCCTGTGACACTAGTTATAGATTCCGATGCTTCACTTCAGGTTTACTGTATCCCTCTGACCTTCGTATTGACGATGAAACACAGAAATTGCATCGGAATTAAATACAAAAGGCACAATGCCGACTTAAGTACAAGATAACTGACTCTTCTTACTGACTATGTTTTGAACCATTCCTGTGACACTAGTTATAGATTCCGATGCTTCACTTCGGGTTTGCTGTATCCCTCGGACCTTCAGGTTCGCTGTATCCCTCGGACCTTCTTATTGACGATCAAACACAGAAAATTCATCGGAATTAAATACAAAAGGCACAATGCCGACTCAAGTACAAGAAGACTGGCTCTTCTCACTGTCTATGTTTTGAACCATTCCTGTGACACTACTTAAAGATTTCGATGCTTCACTTCAGGGTTACTGTATCCCTCTGACCTTCTTATTGACGATGAAACACAGAAATTGCACCTTAATTAAATACAAAAGGCACAATGCCGACTTCAGTACAAGAACACTAACTAATCTTACTGTCTATGGTTTGTACCATTCCTATGACACTAGTTATAGATTGCGATGCTTCACTTCGGGTTTACTGTATCCCTCTGACGCTCTTAATTACGATGAAACACAGAAATTGCATCGGAATTAAATACAAAAGGCAGAATGCCGACTCAAGTACAAGAAGACTGTCTCTTCTTACTGTCTATGTTTTGAACCAATTCTGTGACACTAGTTATAGATTCCGATGTTTCACTTCAGGTTTACTGTATCCCTCTGACCTTCTTATTGGCGATGTAACACAGAAATTGCATCGGAATTAAATACAAAAGGCACAATGCCGACTCAAGTACAAGAAGACTGGCTCTTCTTACTGTCTATGTTTTGAACCATTTCTGTGACACTAGTTATAGATTCCGATGCTTCACTTCAGGTTTACTGTATCCCTCTGACCTTCGTATTGACGATGAAACACAGAAATTGCATCGGAATTAAATACAAAAGGCACAATGCCGACTTAAGTACAAGATAACTGACTCTTCTTACTGACTATGTTTTGAACCATTCCTGTGACACTAGTTATACATTCCAATGCTTCACTTCAGGTTTACTGTATCCAGCTGACCTTCTTATTGACGATGAAGCACAGAAATTGCATCGGAATTTTATACAAAAGGCACAATGCCGACTTAAGTACAAGAAGACTGACTCTTATTACTGTCTATGGTTTGTACCATTCCTGTGACACTAGTTATAGATTCCAATGCTTCACTTCAGGTTTACTGTATCCCTCTGACCTTCTTATTGACGATGAAACACAGAAATTGCATCGCAATTAAATAGAAGAGGCACAATAACTACTCAAGTACAAGAAGACTTGCTCTTCTTACTGTCTATGTTTTGAACCATTCCTGTGACACTAGTTAAAGATTCCGATGCTTCACTTCAGGTTTACTGTACCCCTTTCACCTTCTTATTGACGATGAAACACAGAAATTGCACCTTAATTAAATACAAAAGGCACAATGCCGACTAAAGTACAAGAACACTGACTCTTCTTACTGTCTATGGTTTGAACCATTCCTGTGACACTATTAATAGATTCCGATGCTTCACTTCAGGTTACTGTATCCAGCTGACCTTCTTATTGACGATGAAGCACAGAAATTGCATCGGAAATATATACAAAAGGCACAATGCCGACTTCAGTACAAGAATACTAACTCATCTTACTGTCTATGGTTTGAACCATTCCTGTGACACTAGTTATAGATTCCGATGCTTCACTTCAGGTTGACTGTATCACTCTGACCTACTTATTGACGATGAAACACGTAAATTGCATCGGAAATAAATACAAAGGGCACAATGCGGACTTAAGCACAAGAAGACTGACTCTTCTTACTGTCTACGGTTTGAGCCATTCCTGTGACACTAGTAATAGATACCGATGCTTCACTTCAGGCTTACTGTATCCCTCTGACCTTCTTATTGACGATCAAACACAGAAAATTCATCGAAATTAAATACAAAAGGCACAATGCCGACTCAAGTACAAGAAGACTGGCTCTTCTTACTGTCTATGATTTGAACCATTCCTGTGACACTAGTTATAGATCCCGATGCTTCACTTCAGGTTTACTGTATCCAGCTGACCTTATTGACGATGAAGCACAGAAATTGCATCGGAATTATATACAAAAGGCACAATGCTGACTTAAGTACAAGAAGACTGACTCTTCTTACTGTCTATGTTTTGAACCATTCCTCTGACACTTGTAATAGAATCCGATGCTTCACCTCAGGTTTACTGTATCCCTCTGACCTTATATTGACGATCAAACACAGAAAATTCATCGGAATTAAATACAAAAGGCACAATGCCAGCTCAAGTACAAGAAGACTGGCTCTTCTTACTGTCTATGTTTTGAACCATTCCTGTGACACTAGTTATAGATTCCGATGCTTCACTTCAGGTTTACTGTATCCAGCTGACCTTCTTATTGACGATGAAGCACAGAAATTGCATCGGAATTTTATACAAAAGACACAATGCCGACTTAAGTACAAGAAGACTGACTCTTCTTACTGTCTATGTTTTGAACCATTCCTGTGACACTAGTTAAAGATTTCGATGCTTCACTTCAGGTTTACAGTATCCCTCTGACCTTCTTATTGACGATGAAACACAGAAATTGCATCTTAATTAAATACAAAAGGCACAATGCCGACTTCAGTACAAGAACACTAACCCATCTTACTGTCTATGGTTTGAACCATTCCTGTGACACCAGTTATAGATTCCGATGCTTCACTTCAGGTTTACGGTATCCCTCTGTCCTTCTTATTGACGATGAAACACAGAAATAGCATCGGAATTAAATACAAGAGGCACAATCCCTACTCAAGTACAAGAACACTAACTCATCTTACTGTCTATGGTTTGAACCATTCCTGTGACTCTAGTTATAGATTCCGATGCTTCACTTCAGGTTTACTGTATCCCTCTGACCTACTAATTGACGATGAAACACGTAAATAGCTTCGGAATTAAATACAAAAGGCACAATGCCGACTCAAGTACAAGAAGACTGTCTCTTCTTACTGTCTATGTTTTGAACCAATTCTGTGACACTAGTTATAGATTCCGATGCTTCACTTCAGGTTTTCTGTATCCCTTTCACATTCTTATTGACGATGAAACACAGAAATTGCATCTTAATTAAATACAAAAGGCACAATGCCGACTAAAGTACAAGAACACTGACTCTCCTTACTGTCTATGGTTTGAACCATTCCTGTGACACTAGTAATAGATTCCGACGTTTCTCTTCAGGTTTACTGTATCCCTTAGACCTTCTTATTGACGATCAAACACAGAAAATTCATCGGAATTAAATACAAAAGGCACAATGATGACCCAAGTACAAGAAGACCGGCTCATCTTACTGTCTATGTTTTGAACCATTCCTGTGACACTAGTTATAGATTCCGATGCTTCACTTCAGGTTTACTGTATCCCTCTGCCCTTCTTATTGACAATGAAACACGTAAATTGCATCGGAATTAAATACAAAAGGCACAATGCCGACTCAAGTACAAGAAGACTGGCTCTTCTTACTGTCTATGTTTTGAACCATTTCTGTGACACTAGTTATAGATTCCGATGCTTCACTTCAGGTTTACTGTATCCCTCTGACATTCTTATTGACGAAAAACCACAGATACTGCATCGGATTAAATACAAAAGGCACAATGCCGACTTAAGTACAAGAAGAATGACCTTTCTTACTGTCTATGTTTTGAAAAATTTCTGTGACACTAGTTATAGATTCCGATGCTTCACTTCAGGTTTACTGTATCCCTCTGACCTTTTTATTGACGAAGAAACACGGATATTGCATCGAATTGAATACAAAAGGCACAATGCTGACTTAAGTACAAGAAGACTGACCCTTCTCACTGTCTATGTTTTGAACCATTCCTGTGACACTAGTTATAGATTCCGATGCCTCACTTCAGGTTTACTGTATCCCTCTAACCTTCGTATTAACGATGAAACACAGAAGTTGCATCTTAAATAAATACAAAAGGCACAATGCCGACTTAAGTACACGAACACTGACTCTTCTTACTGTCTATGGTTTGAACCATTCCTGTGACACTAGTAATAGATTCCGATGCTTCACTTCAGGTTTACTGTATCCCTCTGACCTTCTTATTGACGATCAAACACAGAAAATTCATCTTAATTAAATACAAAAGGCAGAATGCCGACTCAAGTACAAGAAGACTGTCTCTTCTTACTGTCTATGTTTTGAACCAATTCTGTGACACTAGTTACAGATTCCGATGCTTTACTTCAGGTTTACTGTATCCCTCTGACCTTCTTATTGGCGATGTAACACAGAAATTGCATCGGAATTAAATACAAAAGGCACAATGCTGACTCAAGTACAAGAAGACTGGCTCTTCTTACTGTCTATGTTTTGAACCAATTCTGTGACACAGTTATAGATTCCGATGCTTCACTTCAGGTTTACTGTATCCCTCTGACCTTCCTATTGACGAAGAAACACAGATATTGCATCGGAATTATATACAAAAGGCACAATACCGACTTAAGTACAAGAAGACGGACCCTTCTTACTGTCTATGTTTTGAACCAATCCTGTGACACTAGTTATAAATTCCAATGCTTCACTTCAGGTTTACTGTATCCCTCTGACCTTCTTATTGACGATGAAACACAGAAATTGCATCGGAATTAATTACAGAAGGCACAATGCCGACCTAAGTACAAGAGAACTGACACTTCTTACTGTCCATGATTTGAACCATTGCTGTTACACTAGTTATAGATTCCGATGCTTCACTTCAGGTTTACTGTATCCCTCTGACCTTGTTATTGACGATGAAACACGTAATTGCATCGGAATTAAATACAAAAGGAACAATGCCGACTTCAGTACAAGAACACTAACTCATGTTAGTGTCTATGGTTTGAACCATTCCTGTGACACTAGTTATAGATTCCGATGCTTCACTTCAGGTTTACTGTATCCCTCTGACGTTCTTATTGACGATGAAACACAGAAATTGAATCGGAATTAAATACAAAAGGCACACTGCCGACCTAAGTACAAGAAAACTGACTCTTCTTACTGTTTATGTTTTGAACCATTCCTGTGACACTAGTTATAGATTCTGTTGCTTCATTTCAAGTTTACTGTATCCCTGTGACCATCTTATTGACGATGAAACACAGAAATTGCATTTGAATTAAATACAAAAGGCACAATGCCGACATAAGTACAAGAAAACTGACTCTTCTTACTGTCTATGTTTTGAACCATTCCTGTGACACTAGTTAAAGATTCCGATGCTTCACTTCAGGTTTACTGTACCCCTTTCACCTTCTTATTGACGATGAAACACAGAAATTGCACCTTAATTAAATACGAAAGGCACAATGCCGACTAAAGTACAAGAACACTGACTCTTCTTACTGTCTATGGTTTGAACCATTCCTGTGACACTAGTAATAGATTCCGATATTTCACTTCAGGTTACTGTATCCAGCTGACCTTCTTATTGACGATGAAGCACAGAAATTGTATCGGAATTATATACAAAAGGCACAATGATGACTTAAGTACAAGAAGACTGACTCTTCTTAATGTCTATGTTTTGAACCATTCCTGTGACACTAGTTAAAGATTCCGATGCTTCACTTCAGGTTTACTGTATCCCTCTGACATTCTTATTGACGATGAAACACAGAAATTGCATCTTAATTAAATACAAAATGCACAATGCCGACTTCAGTACAAGAACACTAACTCATCTTACTGTCTATGGTTTGAACCATTCCTGTGACACTAGTTATAGATTCCGATGCTTCACTTCAGGTTTACTGTATCCCTCTGACCTACTTATTGACGATGAAACACGTAAATTGCATCGGAATTAAATACAAAAAGCACAATGCGGACTTAAGCACAAGAAGACTGACTCTTCTTACTGTCTATGTTTTGAACCATTCCTGTGACACTAGTTATAGATTCCGATGCTTCACTTCAGGTTTACTGTATCCCTCTGACCTACTTATTGACTATGAAACACGTAAATTGCATCGGAAATAAATACAAAGGGCACAATGCGGACTTAAGCACAAGAAGACTGACTCTTCTTACTGTCTATGTTTTGAACCATTCCTGTGACACTAGTTATAGATTCCGATGCTTCACTTCAGGTTTACTGTATCCCTCTGACTTTCGTATTGACGATGAAACACAGAAATTGAATCGGAATTAAATACAAAAGGCACAATGCCGACTTAAGTACAAGATAACTTACTCTTCTTACTGACTATGTTTTGAACCATACCTGTGACACTAGTTATAGATTCCGATGCTTCACTTCAGGTTTGCGGTATCCCTCGGACCTTCAGGTTTGCTGTATCCCTCGGATCTTCTTATTGACGATCAAACACAGAAAATTCATCGGAATTAAATACAAAAGGCACAATGCCGACTTCAGTACAAGAACACTGACTATTCTTACGGTCTATGTTTGAACCATTCCTGTGACACTAGTTATAGATTCCGATGCTTCATCTCAGGTTTACTGTATCCCTCTGACCTTGTTATTGACGATGTAACACAGAAATTGCATCGGAATTAAATACAAAAGGCACAATGCCGACTCAAGTACAAGAAGACTGGCTCTTCTTACTGTCTATGTTTTGAACCATTTCTGTGACACTAGTTATAGATTCCCATGCTTAACTTCAGGTTTACTGTATCCCTCTGACATTCTTATTGACGAAGAAACACAGATATTGCATCGGATTAAATACAAAAGGCACAATGCCGAATTAAGTACAAGAAGACTGACCTTTCTTACTGTCTATGTTTTGAACCATTCCTGTGACACTAGTTATAGATTCCGATGCTTCACTTCAGGTTTACTGTATCTCTCTGACCTTCGTTTTGACGATGAAAGACAGAAATTGCATCGGAATTAAATACAAAAGGCACAATGGCGAATTAAGTACAAGATGACTGACTCTTCTTACTGTCTACGTTTTGAACCATTCCTGTGACACTACTTATTGATTCCGATGCTTCACGTCAGGTTTAATGTATCCCTCTGACCTTATTATTGACGATGAAAAACAAAAATTGCAACTTAATAAAATACAAAAGGCACAATGCCGACTTCAGTACAAGAACACTGACTCTTCTTACTGTCTACGATTTGAACCATTCCTGTGACACTAGTAATAGATTCCGATGCTTCACTTCAGGCTTACTGTATCCCTCTGACCTTCTTATTGACGATCAAACACAGAAAATTCATCGGAATTAAATACAAAAGGCACAATGCCGACTCAAGTACAAGAAGACTGGCTCTTCTTACTGTCTATGATTTGAACCATTCCTGTGACACTAGTTATAGATTCCGATGCTTCACTTCAGGTTTTCTGTATCCAGCTGACATTATTGACGATGAAGCACAGAAATTGCATCGGAATTATATACAAAAGGCACAATGCTGACTTAAGTACAAGAAAACTGTCTCTTCTTACTGTCTATGTTTTAAACCAATTCTGTGACACAGTTATAGATTCCGATGCTTCACTTCAGGTTTACTGTATCCCTCTGACCTTCCTATTGACGAAGAAACACAGATATTGCATCGGAATTATATACAAAAGGCACAATGCCGACTTAAGTACAAGAAGACTGACCCTTCTTACTGTCTATGTTTTAAATCAATCCTGTGACACTAGTTATAAATTCCAATGCTTCACGTCAGGTTCACTGTATCCCTCTAACCTTCTTATTGACGATGAAACACAGAAATTGCATCGGAATTAAATACAGAAGGCACAATGCCGACCTAAGTACAAGAAAACTGACACTCCTTACTGTTTATGTTTTGAACCATTCCTGTGACACTAGTTATAGATTCCGATGCTTCATTTCAGGTTTACTGTATCCCTGTGACCTTCGTATTGACGATGAAACACAGAAATTGCATCGGAATTAAATACAAAATGCACAATGCCGACTTCAGTACAAGAACACTAACTCATCTTACTGTCTATGGTTTGAACCATTCCTGTGACTCTAGTTATAGATTCCGATGCTTCACTTCAGGTTTACTGTATCCCTCTGACCTACTTATTGACGATGAAACACGTAAATAGCTTCGGAATTAAATACAAAAGGCACAATGCCGACTCAAGTACAAGAAGACTGTCTCTTCTTACTGTCTATGTTATGAACCAATTCTGTGACACTAGTTACAGATTCCGATGCTTCACTTCAGGTTTACTGTATCCCTCTGACGTTCTTATTGACGATGAAACACAGAAATTGCATCGGAATTAAATACAAAAGGCACAATGCCGACCTAAGTACAAGAAAACTGACTCTTCTTACTGTTTATGTTTTGAACCATTCCTGTGACACTAGTTTTAGATTCCGATGCTTCATTTCAAGTTTACTGTATCCCTGTGACCTTCGTATTGACGATGAAACACAGAAATTGCATTGGAATTAAATACAAAAGGCACAATGCCGACATAAGTACAAGAAAACTGGCTCTTCTTACTGTCTACGTTTTGAACCATTCCTGTGACACTAGTTAAAGATTCCGATGCTTCACTTCAGGTTTTCTGTATCCCTTTCACCTTCTTATTGACGATGAAACACAGAAATTGCATCTTAATTAAATACAAAAGGCACAATGCCGACTAAAGTACAAGAACACTGACTCTTCTTACTGTCTATGGTTTGAACCATTCCTGTGACACTAGTAATAGATTCCGATGCTTCACTTCAGGTTTACTGTATCCCTCTGACCTTCTTATTGACGATCAAACACAGAAAATTCATCAGAATTAAATACAAAATGCACAATGCCGACCCAAGTACAAGAAGACCGGCTCTTCTTAGTGTCTATGTTTTGAACCATTCCTGTGACACTAGTTAGATATTCCGATGCTTCACTTCAGGTTTCCTGTATCCAGCTGACCTTCTCATTGACGATGAACCACAGAAATTGCATCGGAATTATATACAAAAGGCACAATGCCGACTTAAGTACAAGAAGACTGACTCTTCTTACTGTCTATGCTTTGAACCATTCCTGTGACACTAGCTAAAGATTCCGATCCTTCACTTCAGGTTTACTGTATCCCTCTGACCTTCTTATTGACGATGAAACACAGAAATTGCATCTTAATTAAATACAAAAGGCACAATGCCGACTTCAGTACAAGAACACTAACTCATCTTACTGTCTATGGTTTGAACCATTCCTGTGACACCAGTTATAGATTCCGATGCTTCACTTCAGGTTTACTGTATCCTTTCACCTTCGTATTGACGATGAAACACAGAAATTGCATCGGAATTAAATACAAAATGCACTATGCCGACTCAAGTAAAAGAAGACTGTCTCTTCTTACTGTCTATGTTTTGAACCAATTCTGTGACACAGTTTTAGGTTCCGATGCTTCACTTCAGGTTTACTGTATCCCTCTGACCTTCTTATTGACGATGAAACACAGAAATTACATCGGAATTAAATACAGGATGCACAATGCCGACCTAAGTACAAGAAAACTGACTCTCCTTACTGTTTATGTTTTGAACCATTAATGTGACACTAGTTATAGATTCCGATGCTTCATTTCAGGTTTACTGTATCCCTGTGACCTTCTTATTGCCGATGAAACACAGAAATTGCATCGGAATTAAAGACAAAAGGCACAATGCCGACCTAAGTACAAGAAAACTGACTCTTCTTACTGTTTAAGATTTGAACCATTCCTGTGACACTAGTTATAGATTCCGATGCTTCACTTCAAGTTTACTGTATCCCTATGACCTTCTTATTGACGATGAAACACAGAAATTGCATTGGAATTAAATACAAAAGGCACAATGCCGACATAAGTACAAGAGATCAGACTCTTCTTACTGTCTATGTTTTGAACCATTCCTGTGACACTAGTTATAGATTCCGATGGTTCACGTCAGGTTTACTGTATCCCTCTGACGTTCTTATTGACGATGAAACACAGTAATTGCATCGGAATTAAATACAAAAGGCACAATGCCGACTTCAGTACAAGAACACTAACTCATCTTACAGTCTATGGTTTGAACCATTCCTGTGACACTAGTTATATATTCCGATGCTTCACTTCTGGTTTACTGTATCCCTCTGACCTACTTATTGACGATGAAACACTTAAATTGCATCGGAATTAAATACAAAAGGCACAATGCGGACTCAAGCACAAGAAGACTGACTCTTCTTACTGTCTATGCTTTGAACCAATTCTGTGACACTAGTTATAGATTCCGATGCTTCACGTCAGGTTTACTGTATCCCTCTGACCTTCTTATTGACTAAGAAACACAGAAATTGCATCGGAATTAAATACAAAAGGCACAATGCCGACTTAAGTACAAGAAGACTTACCCTTCTTACAGTCTATGCTTTGAACCAATTCTGTGACACTAGTTATAGATTCCGATGCTTCACTTCAGGTTTACTGTATCCCTCTGACCTTCTTATTGACTAAGAAACACGGAAATTGCATCGGAATTAAATACAAAATGCACAATGCCGACCCAAGTACAAGAAGAGCGGCTCTTCTTACTGTCTATGTTTTGAACCATTCCTGTGACACTAGTTAGATATTCCGATGCTTCACTTCAGGTTTCCTGTATCCAGCTGACCTTCTTATTGACGATGAAGCACGGAAATTGCATCGGAATTATATACAAAAGGCACAATGCCGACCTAAGTACAAGAAAACTGACTCTTCTTACTGTTTATGTTTTGAACCGTTCCTGTGACACTAGTTATAGATTCCGATGCTTCATTTCAAGTTTACTGTATCCCTGTGGCCTTCTTATTGACGATGAAACACAGAAATTGCATTGGAATTAAATAAAAAAGGCACAATGCCGACATAAGTACAAGAAATCTGACTCTTCTTCCTGTCTATGTTTTGAACCATTCCTGTGACACTAGTTAAAGATTCCGATGCTTCACTTCAGGTTTACTGTATCCCTTTCACCTTCTTATTGACGATGAAACACAGAAATTGAATCTTAATTAAATAAAAAAGACACAATGCCGACTAAAGTACAAGAACACTGACTCTTCTTGCTGTCTATGGTTTGAACCATTCCTGTGACACTAGTAATAGATTCCGATGCTTCACTTCAGGTTTACTCTATCCCTCTGACCTTCTTATTGACGATGAAACACAGAAATTGCACCTTAATTAATTACAAAAGGCACAATGCCGACTTCAGTACAAGAACACTAACTCATCTTACTGTCTATGGTTTGAACCATTCCTGTGACACTAGTTATAGATTACGATGCTTCACGTCAGGTTTACTGTATCCGTCTGACCTACTTATTGACGATGAAACACGTAAATAGCATCGGAATTAAATACAAAAGGCACAATGCCGACTTAAGCACAAGAAGACTGACTCTTCTTACTGTTTATGTTTTGAACCATTCCTGTGACACTAGTTATAGATTCCGATGCTTCACGTCAGGTTTACTGTATCCCTCTGACGATCTTATTGACGATGAAACACAGTAATTGCATCGGAATTAAATACAAAAGGCACAATGCCGACTCAAGTACAAGGAGACTGTCTCTTCTTACTGTCTATGTTATGAACCAATTCTGTGACACTAGTTATAGATTCCGATGCTTCACTTCAGGTTTACTGTATCCCTCTGACGTTCTTATTGACGATGAAACACAGAAATTGCATCGGAATTAAAGACAAAAGGCACAATGCCGACCTAAGTACAAGAAAACTGACTCTTCTTACTGTTTAAGTTTTGAACCATTCCTGTGACACTAGTTATAGATTCCGATGCTTCACTTCAAGTTTACTGTATCCCTATGACCTTCTTATTGACGATGAAACACAGAAATTGCATTGAAATTAAATACAAAAGGCACAATGCTGACTAAAGTACAAGAACACTGACTCTTTTTGCTGTCTATGTTTTGAACCATTCCTGTGGCACTACTTAAAGATTCCGATGCTTCACTTCAGGTTTACTGTATCCCTTTCACCTTCTTATTGACGATGAAACACAGAAATTGCATCTTAATTAAATACAAAAGGCACAATGCCGACTTCAGTACAAGAACACTAACTCATCTTACAGTCTATGGTTTGAACCATCCTGTGACACTAGTTATATATTCCGATGCTTCACTTCAGGTTTACTGTATCCCTCTGACCTACTTATTGACGATGAAACACTTAAATTGCATCGGAATTAAATACAAAAGGCACAATGCGGACTCAAGCACAAGAAGACTGATTCTTCTTACTGTCTATGTTATGAACCAATTCTGTGACACTAGTTATAGATTCCGATGCTTCACTTCAGGTTTACTGTATCCCTCTGACCTTCTTATTGACTAAGAAACACAGAAATTGCATCGGAATTAAATACAAAAGGCACAATGCCGACTTAAGTACAAGAAGACTTGCCCTTCTTACAGTCTATGTTTTGATCCAATCCTGTGACACTTGTTATAAATTCCGGTGCTTCGCTTCAGGTTTACTGTATCCTTCTGACCTTCTTATTGACGACGAAACACAGAAATTGCATCGGAATTAAATACAAAAAGCACAATGCCGACCTATGTACAAGAAAACTGACTCTTCTTACTGTTTATGTTTTGAACCATTCCTGTGTCACTAGTTATTGATTCCGATGCTTCATTTCAAGTTTACTGTATCCCTATGACCTTCTTATTGACGATGAAACACAGAAATTGCATTGGAATTAAATACAAAAGGCACAATGCCGACTTAAGTACAAGAAAACTAACTCTTCTTACTGTCCATGTTTTGAACCATTGCTGTTACACTAGTTATAGATTCCGATGCTTCACTTCAGTTTTACTGTATCCCTCTTACCTTCATAATGACGATGAAACACGTAAATTGCATCGGAATTAAATAAAAAATGCACAATGCCGACTTATGTACAAGAAGACTGACTCTTCTTAATGTCTATGTTTGAACCATTCCTGTGACACTAGTTATAGATTCCGATGCTTCACTTCAGGATTACTGTATCCCTTTCACTTTCTTATTGACCATGAAACACAGAAATTGCATCTTAATTAAATACAAAAGGCACAATGCCGACTTAAGTACAAGAACACTGACTCTTCTTACTGTCTATGGTTTGAACCATTCCTGTGACACTAGTAATAGATTCCGACGCTTCACTTCAGGTTTACTGTATCCCTCTGACCTTCTTATTGACGATCAATCACAGAAAATTCATCGGAAATAAATACAAAAGGCACAATGCCGACTCAAGTACAAGAAGACCGGCTCATCTTACTGTCTATGCTTTGAACCATTCCTGTGACACTAGTTATAGATTCCGATGCTTTACTTCCGGTTTACTGTATCCAGAGGACCTTTTTATTGACGATGAAGCACAGAAATTGCATCGGAATTATATACAAAAGGCACAATGCCGACTTCAGTACAAGAACACTAACTCATCTTACTGTCTATGTTTTGAACCATTCCTGTGACACTAGTTATAGATTCCGATGCTTCACGTCAGGTTTACTGTATCCCTCTGACGTTCTTATTGACGATGAAACACAGAAATTGCATCGGAATTAAATACAAAAGGCACTATGCCGACTCAAGTACGAGAAGACTGTCTATTCTTACTGTCTATGTTTTGAAGCAATTCTGTGACACTAGTTATAGATTCCGATGCTTCACTTCAGGTTTACTGTATCCCTCTGACCTTCGTATTAACGATGAAACACAGAAATTGCATCGGAATTAAATACAAAAGGCACAATGCCAACCTAAGTACAAGAAAACTGACTCTTCTTACTGTTTATGTTTTGAACCATTCCTGTGACACTAGTTACAGATTCCGATGCTTCATTTCAAGTTTACTCTATCCCTGTGACCTTCTTATTGACGATGAAACACAGAAATTGCATTGGAATTAAATACAAAAGGCACAATGCCGACTTAAGTACAAGAAAACTGACTCTTCTTACTGTCCATGATTTGAATCATTGCTGTTACACTAGTTATACATTCTGATGCTTCACTTCAGGTTTACTGTATCCCTCTGACCTTCTTATTGACGATGAAACACAGAAATTGCATCGAAATTAAATAAAAGAGGCACAATGCCTACTCAAGTACAAGAAGACTGGCTCTTCTTACTGTCTATGTTTTGAATCATTTCTGTGACACTAGTTATAGATTCCGATGCTTCACTTCAGGTTTAATGTATCCCTCTGACCTTCTTATTGACGATGAAACACAGAAACTGCATCTTAATTAAATACAAAAGGCACAATACCGGCTTAAGTACAAGAACACTGACTCTTCTTACTGTCTATGGTTTGAACCATTCCTGTGACACTAGTAATAGATTCCGATGCTTCACTTCAGGTTTACTGTATCCCTCTGACCTTCTTATTGACGATCAAACACAGAAAATTCATCGGAATTAAATACAAAAGGCACAATGCCGACTTAGGTACAAGAAGACTGACTCTTCTTACTGTCTATGTTTTGAACCATTGCTGTGACACTAGTTAAAGATTCCGATGCTTCACTTCAGGTTTAATGTATCCCTCTGACCTTCTTATTGACGATGAAACACAGAAATTGCATCTTAATTAAATACAAAAGGCACAATGCCGACTTCAGTACAAGAACACTAACTCATCTTACTGTCTATGGTTTGCACCATTCCTGTGACACTAGTTCTAGATTTCGATGCTTCACTTCAGGTTTACTGTATCCCTCTGACCTACTTATTGACGATGAAATACGTAAATTGCATCGGAATTAAATACAAAAGGCACAATGCAGACTTAAGCACAAGAAGACTGACTCTTCTTACTGTCTATGTTTTGAACCATTCCTGTGACACTAGTTATAGATTCCGATGCTTCACTTCAGGATTACTGTATCCCTTTCACTTTCTTATTGACCATGAAACACAGAAATTGCATCTTAATTAAATACAAAAGGCACAATGCCGACTTAAGTACAAGAACACTGACTCTTCTTACTGTCTATGGTTTGAACCATTCCTGTGACACTAGTAATAGATTCCGACGCTTCACTTCAGGTTTACTGTATCCCTCTGACCTTCTTATTGACGATCAATCACAGAAAATTCATCGGAAATAAATACAAAAGGCACAATGCCGACTCAAGTACAAGAAGACCGGCTCATCTTACTGTCTATGCTTTGAACCATTCCTGTGACACTAGTTATAGATTCCGATGCTTCACTTCAGGTTTACTGTATCCAGAGGACCTTTTTATTGACGATGAAGCACAGAAATTGCAGCGGAATTATATACAAAAGGCACAATGCCGACTTCAGTACAAGAACACTAACTCATCTTACTGTCTATGTTTTGAACCATTCCTGTGACACTAGTTATAGATTCCGATGCTTCACGTCAGGTTTACTGTATCCCTCTGACGTTCTTATTGACGATGAAACACAGAAATTGCATCGGAATTAAATACAAAAGGCACTATGCCGACTCCAGTACGAGAAGACTGTCTCTTCTTACTGTCTATGTTTTGAACCAATTCTGTGACACTAGTTATAGGTTCCGATGCTTCACTTCAGGTTTACTGTATCCCTTTGACCTTCTTATTGACTAAGAAACACAGATATTGCATCGGAATTAAATACAAAAGGCACAATGCCGACTTAAGTACAAGAAGACTGACCCTTCTTACAGTCTATGTTTTGATCCAATCCTGTGACACTTGTTATAAATTCCGATGCTTCACTTCAGGTTTACTGTATCCTTCTGACCTTCTTATTAACGATTAAACACAGAAATTGCTTTGGAATTAAATACAAAAGGCACAATGCCAACCTAAGTACAAGAAAACTGACTCTTCTTACTGTTTATGTTTTGAACCATTCCTGTGACACTAGTTACAGATTCCGATGCTTCATTTCAAGTTTACTCTATCCCTGTGACCTTCTTATTGACGATGAAACACAGAAATTGCATTGGAATTAAATACAAAAGGCACAATGCCGACTTAAGTACAAGAAAACTGACTCTTCTTACTGTCCATGATTTGAATCATTGCTGTTACACTAGTTATAGATTCTGATGCTTCACTTTGGTTTTACTGTATCCCTCTGACCTTCATGATCACGATGAAACACGTAAATTGCATCGGAATTAAATACAAAAGCATAATGCCGACCTATGTACAAGAAGACTGAGTATTCTTACTGTCTATGTTTAACCATTCCTGTGACACTAGTTATTGATTCTGATGCTTCACTTCAGGTTTACTGTATCCCTCTGACCTTCATATTGACGATGAAACACAGAAATTGCATCGAAATTAAATACAAGAGGCACAATGCCTACTCAAGTACAAGAAGACTGGCTCTTCTTACTGTCTATGTTTTGAATCATTTCTGTGACACTAGTTATAGATTCCGATGCTTCACTTCAGGTTTACTGTATCCCCTTCACCTTCTTATTGACGATGAAACACAGAAATTGCATCTTAATTAAATACAAAAGGCACAATACCAGCTTAAGTACAAGAACACTGACTCTTCTTACTGTCTATGGTTTGAACCATTCCTGTGACACTAGTAATAGATTCCGATGCTTCACTTCAGGTTTACTGTATCCCTCTGACCTTCTTATTGACGATCAAACACGGAAAATTCATCGGAATTAAATACAAAAGGCACAATGCCGACTTAAGTACAAGAAGACTGACTCTTCTTACTGTCTATGTTTTGAACCATTGCTGTGACACTAGTTAAAGATTCCGATGCTTCACTTCAGGTTTAATGTATCCCTCTGACCTTCTTATTGACGATGAAACACAGAAATTGCATCTTAATTAAATACAAAAGGCACAATGCCGACTTCAGTACAAGAACACTAACTCATCTTACTGTCTATGGTTTGCACCATTCCTGTGACACTAGTTATAGATTTCGATGCTTCACTTCAGGTTTACTGTATCCCTCTGACCTACTTATTGACGATGAAATACGTAAATTGCATCGGAATTAAATACAAAAGGCACAATGCAGACTTAAGCACAAGAAGACTGACTCTTCTTACTGTCTATGTTTTGAACCATTCCTGTGACACTAGTTATAGATTCCGATGCTTCACGTCAGGTTTACTGTATCCCTCTGACGTTCTTATTGACGATGAAACACAGAAATTGCATCGGAATTAAATACAAGAGGCACAATGCCGACTCAAGTACAAGAAGACTGTCCCTTCTTACTGTCTATGTTTTGAACCAATTCTGTGACACTAGTTATATATTCCGATGCTTCACTTCAGGTTTACTGTATCCCTCTGACCTTTTTATTGACGAAGAAACACAGATATTGCATCGGAATTAAATACAAAAGGCACAATGCCGACTTAAGTACAAGAAATCAGACTCTTCTTACTGTCTATGTTTTGAACCATTCCTGTGACACTAGTTATAGATTCCGATGCTTCACTTCAAGTTTACTGTATCCCTATGACCTTCTTATTGACGATGAAACACAGAAATTGCATTGGAATTAAATACAAAAGGCACAATGCTGACTAAAGTACAAGAACACTGACTCTTTTTGCTGTCTATGTTTTGAACCATTCCTGTGGCACTAGTTAAAGATTCCGATGCTTCACTTCAGGTTTACTGTATCCCTTTCACCTTCTTATTGACGATGAAACACAGAAATTGCATCTTAATTAAATACAAAAGGCACAATGCTGACTAAAGTACAAGAACACTGACTCTTCTTGCTGTCTATGGTTTGAACCATTCCTGTGACACTAGTAATAGATTCCGATGCTTCACTTCAGGTTTACTGTATCCCTCTGACCTTGTTATTGACGATCAAACACAGAAAATTCATCGGAATTAAATGCAAAAGGCACAATGCCGACCCAAGTACAAGAAGACCGGCTCTTCTTACTGTCTATGTTTTGAACCATTCCTGTGACACTAGTTATAGATTCCGATGCTTCACTTCAGGTTTACTGTATCCAGCTGACCTTCTTATTGACGATAAAGCACAGAAATTGCATCGGAATTATATACAAAAGTCACAATGCCGACTTAAGTACAAGAAGACTGACTATTCTTACTGTCTATGTTTTGAACCATTCCTGTGACACTAGTTAAAGATTCCGATGCTTCATTTCAGGTACACTGTATCCTTCTGACCTTCTTATTGACGATGAAACACAGAAATTGCATGTTAATTAAATACAAAAGGCACAATGCCGACTTCAGTACAAGAACACTAACTCATCTTACAGTCTATGGTTTGAACCATTCCTGTGACACTAGTTATATATTCCGATGCTTCACTTCAGGTTTACTGTATCCCTCTGACCTACTTATTGACGATGAAACACTTAAATTGCATCGGAATTAAATACAAAAGGCACAATGCGGACTCAAGCACAAGAAGACTGACTCTTCTTACTGTCTATGCTTTGAACCAATTCTGTGACACTAGTTATAGATTCCGATGCTTCACTTCAGGTTTACTGTATCCCTCTGACCTTCCTATTGACGAAGAAACACAGATATTGCATCGGAATTATATACAAAAGGCACAATGCCGACTTAAGTACAAGAAGACTGACCCTTCATACTGTCTATATTTAAACCAATCCTATGACACTAGTTATAAATTCCAATGCTTCACTTCAGGTTTACTGTATCCCTCTAACCTTCTTATTGACGATGAAACACAGAAATTGCATCGGAATTAAATACAGAATGCACAATGCCGACCTAAGTACAAGAAAACTGACACTCCTTACTGTTTATGTTTTGAACCATTCCTGTGACACTAGTTATAGATTCCGATGCTTCATTTCAGGTTTACTGTATCCCTGTGACCTTCTTATTGACGATGAAACACAGAAATTGCATCGGAATTAAATACAAAATGCACAATGCCGACTTCAGTACAAGAACACTAACTCATCTTACTGTCTATGGTTTGAACCATTCCTGTGACTCAAGTTATAGATTCCGATGCTTCACTTCAGGTTTACTGTATCCCTCTGACCTACTTATTGACGATGAAACACGTAAATAGCTTCGGAATTAAATACAAAAGGCACAATGCCGACTCAAGTACAAGAAGACTGGCTCTTCTTACTGTCTATGTTTTGAACCATTCCTGTGACACTAGTTATAGATTCTGATGCTTCACTTCAGGTTTACTGTATCCCTCTGACCTTCTTATTGACGATGAAAACACAGGAAATTGCATCGGAATTAAATACAAAAGGCACTATGCCGACTCAAGTACAGGAAGACTGGCTCTTCTTACTGTCTATGTTTTGAATCATTTCTGTGACACTAGTTATAGATTCCGATGCTTCACTTCAGGTTTACTGTATCCCCTTCACCTTCTTATTGACGATGAAACACAGAAATTGCATCTTAATTAAATACAAAAGGCACAATACCGGCTTAAGTACAAGAACACTGACTCTTCTTACTGTCTATGGTTCGAACCATTCCTGTGACACTAGTAATAGATTCCGATGCTTCACTTCAGGTTTACTGTATCCCTCTGACCTTCTTATTGACGATGAAACACAGAAAATTCATCGGAATTAAATACAAAAGGCACAATGCCCGACTTAAGTACATGAAGACTGACTCTTCTTACTGTCTATGTTTTGAACCATTGCTGTGACACTAGTTAAAGATTCCGATGCTTCACTTCAGGTTTAATGTATCCCTCTGACCTTCTTATTGACGATGAAACACAGAAATTGCATCTTCATTAAATACAAAAGGCACAATGCCGACTTCAGTACAAGGAACACTAACTCATCTTACTGTCTATGGTTTGCACCATTCCTGTGACACTAGTTATAGATTTCGATGCTTCACTTCAGGTTTACTGTATCCCTCTGACCTACTTATTGACGATGAAATACGTAAATTGCATCGGAATTAAATACAAAAGGCACAATGCAGACTTAAGCACAAGAAGACTGACTCTTCTTACTGTCTATGTTTTGAACCATTCCTGTGACACTAGTTATAGATTCCGATGCTTCACGTTAGGTTTACTGTATCATTCTGACGTTCTTATTGACGATGAAACACAGAAATTGCATCGGAATTAAATACAAAAGGCACAATGCCGACTCAAGTACAAGAAGACTGTCCCTTCTTACTGTCTATGTTTTGAACCAATTCTGTGACACTAGTTATATATTCCGATGCTTCACTTCAGGTTTACTGTATCCCTCTGACCTTTTTATTGACGAAGAAACACAGATATTGCATCGGAATTAAATACAAAAGGCACAATGCCGACATAAGTACAAGAAGACTGACCCTTCTTACTGTCTATGCCTTGAACCAATCCTGTGACACTAGTTAAAGATTCCCATGCTTCACTTCAGGTTTACTGTATCCCTCTGACCTTCTTATTGACTAAGAAACACAGATATTGCATCGGAATTAAATACAAAAGGCACAATGCCGACTTAAGTACAAGAAGACTGACCCTTCTTACAGTCTCTATGTTTTGATCCAATCCTGTGACACTAGTTCTAAATTCCGATGCTTCACTTCAGGTTTACTGTATCCTTCTGACCTTCTTATTAACGATGAAACACAGAAATTGCATCGGAATTAAATACAAAAGGCACAATGCCAACCTAAGTACAAGAAAACTGACTCTTCTTACTGTTTATGTTTTGAACCATTCCTGTGACACTAGTTACAGATTCCGATGCTTCATTTCAAGATTACTGTATCACTCTGACGTTCTTATTGACGATGAAACACAGAAATTGCATCGGAATTAAATACAAAAGGCACTATGCCGACTCAAGTACGAGAAGACTGTCTCTTCTTACTGTCTATGTTTTGAACCAATTCTGTGACACTAGTTATAGATTCCGATGCTTCACTTCAGGTTTACTGTATCCCTCTGACCTTCTTATTGACTAAGAAACACAGATATTGCATCGGAATTAAATACAAAAGGCACAATGCCGACTTAAGTACAAGAAGACTGACCCTTCTTACAGTCTATGTTTTGATCCGATCCTGTGACACTAGTTCTAAATTCCGATGCTTCACTTCAGGTTTACTGTATCCTTCTGACCTTCTTATTAACGATGAAACACAGAAATTGCATCGGAATTAAATACAAAGGCACAATGCCAACCTAAGTACAAGAAACTGACTCTTCTTACTGTTTATGTTTTGAAACCATTCCTGTGACACTAGTTACAGATTCCGATGCTTCATTTCAAGTTTACTCTATCCCTGTGACCTTCTTATTGACGATGAAACACAGAAATTGCATTGGAATTAAATACAAAAGGCACAATGCCGACTTAAGTACAAGAAAACTGACTCTTCTAACTGTCCATGATTTGAATCATTGCTGTTACACTAGTTATAGATTCTGATGCTTCACTTTGGTTTTACTGTATCCCTCTGACCTTCATGATCACGATGAAACACGTAAATTGCATCGGAATTAAATACAAAAGGCACAATGCCGACCTATGTACAAGAAGACTGAGTATTCTTACTGTCTATGTTTGAATCATTTCTGTGACACTAGTTATAGATTCCGATGCTTCACTTCAGGTTTACTGTATCCCCTTCACCTTCTTATTGACGATGAAACACAGAAATTGCATCTTAATTAAATACAAAAGGCACAATACCGGCTTAAGTACAAGAACACTGACTCTTCTTACTGTCTATGGTTTGAACCATTCCTGTGACACTAGTAATAGATTCCGATGCTTCACTTCAGGTTTACTGTATCCCTCTGACCTTCTTATTGACGATGAAACACAGAAAATTCATCGGAATTAAATACAAAAGGCACAATGCCGACTTAAGTACAAGAAGACTGACTCTTCTTACTGTCTATGTTTTGAACCATTGCTGTGACACTAGTTAAAGATTCCGATGCTTCACTTCAGGTTTAATGTATCCCTCTGACCTTCTTATTGACGATGAAACACAGAAATTGCATCTTCATTAAATACAAAAGGCACAATGCCGACTTCAGTACAAGAACACTAACTCATCTTACTGTCTATGGTTTGCACCATTCCTGTGACACTAGTTATAGATTTCGATGCTTCACTTCAGGTTTACTGTATCCCTCTGACCTACTTATTGACGATGAAATACGTAAATTGCATCGGAATTAAATACAAAAGGCACAATGCAGACTTAAGCACAAGAAGACTGACTCTTCTTACTGTCTATGTTTTGAACCATTCCTGTGACACTAGTTATAGATTCCGATGCTTCACGTCAGGTTTACTGTATCCCTCTGACGTTCTTATTGACGATGAAACACAGAAATTGCATCGGAATTAAATACAAGAGGCACAATGCCGACTCAAGTACAAGAAGACTGTCCCTTCTTAATGTCTATGTTTTGAACCAATTCTGTGCCACTAGTTATATATTCCGATGCTTCACTTCAGGTTTACTGTATCCCTCTGACCTTTTTATTGACGAAGAAACACAGATATTGCATCGGAATTAAATACAAAAGGCACAATGCCGACTTAAGTACAAGAAATCAGACTCTTCTTACTGTCTATGTTTTGAACCATTCCTGTGACACTAGTTATAGATTCCGATGCTTCACTTCAAGTTTACTGTATCCCTATGACCTTCTTATTGACGATGAAACACAGAAATTGCATTGGAATTAAATACAAAAGGCACAATGCTGACTAAAGTACAAGAACACTGACTCTTTTTGCTGTCTATGTTTTGAACCATTCCTGTGGCACTAGTTAAAGATTCCGATGCTTCACTTCAGGTTTACTGTATCCCTTTCACCTTCTTATTGACGATGAAACACAGAAATTGCATCTTAATTAAATACAAAAGGCACAATGCTGACTAAAGTACAAGAACACTGACTCTTCTTGCTGTCTATGGTTTGAACCATTCCTGTGACACTAGTAATAGATTCCGATGCTTCACTTCAGGTTTACTGTATCCCTCTGACCTTGTTATTGACGATCAAACACAGAAAATTCATCGGAATTAAATACAAAAGGCACAATGCCGACCCAAGTACAAGAAGACCGGCTCTTCTTACTGTCTATGTTTTGAACCATTCCTGTGACACTAGTTATAGATTCCGATGCTTCACTTCAGGTTTACTGTATCCAGCTGACCTTCTTATTGACGATAAAGCACAGAAATTGCATCGGAATTATATACAAAAGTCACAATGCCGACTTAAGTACAAGAAGACTGACTCTTCTTACTGTCTATGTTTTGAACCATTCCTGTGACACTAGTTAAAGATTCCGATGCTTCACTTCAGGTACACTGTATCCTTCTGACCTTCTTATTGACGATGAAACACAGAAATTGCATGTTAATTAAATACAAAAGGCACAATGCCGACTTCAGTACAAGAACACTAACTCATCTTACAGTCTATGGTTTGAACCATTCCTGTGACACTAGTTATATATTCCGATGCTTCACTTCAGGTTTACTGTATCCCTCTGACCTACTTATTGACGATGAAACACTTAAATTGCATCAGAATTAAATACAAAAGGCACCATGCGGACTCAAGCACAAGAAGACTGACTCTTCTTACTGTCTATGCTTTGAACCAATTCTGTGACACTAGTTATAGATTCCGATGCTTCACTTCAGGTTTACTGTATCCCTCTGACCTTCCTATTGACGAAGAAACACAGATATTGCATCGGAATTATATACAAAAGGCACAATGCCGACTTAAGTACAAGAAGACTGACCCTTCATACTGTCTATATTTAAACCAATCCTATGACACTAGTTATAAATTCCAATGCTTCACTTCAGGTTTACTGTATCCCTCTAACCTTCTTATTGACGATGAAACACAGAAATTGCATCGGAATTAAATACAGAATGCACAATGCCGACCTAAGTACAAGAAAACTGACACTCCTTACTGTTTATGTTTTGAACCATTCCTGTGACACTAGTTATAGATTCCGATGCTTCATTTCAGGTTTACTGTATCCCTGTGACCTTCTTATTGACGATGAAACACAGAAATTGCATCGGAATTAAATACAAAATGCACAATGCCGACTTCAGTACAAGAACACTAACTCATCTTACTGTCTATGGTTTGAACCATTCCTGTGACTCAAGTTATAGATTCCGATGCTTCACTTCAGGTTTACTGTATCCCTCTGACCTACTTATTGACGATGAAACACGTAAATAGCTTCGGAATTAAATACAAAAGGCACAATGCCGACTCAAGTACAAGAAGACTGGCTCTTCTTACTGTCTATGTTTTGAACCATTCCTGTGACACTAGTTATAGATTCTGATGCTTCACTTCAGGTTTACTGTATCCCTCTGACCTTCTTATTGACGATGAAACACAGAAATTGCATCGGAATTAAATACAAAAGGCACTATGATGACTCAAGTACAGGAAGACTGGCTCTTCTTACTGTCTATGTTTTGAATCATTTCTGTGACACTAGTTATAGATTCCGATGCTTCACTTCAGGTTTACTGTATCCCCTTCACCTTCTTATTGGCGATGAAACACAGAAATTGCATCTTAATTAAATACAAAAGGCACAATACCGGCTTAAGTACAAGAACACTGACTCTTCTTACTGTCTATGGTTCGAACCATTCCTGTGACACTAGTAATAGATTCCGATGCTTCACTTCAGGTTTACTGTATCCCTCCGACCTTCTTATTGACGATGAAACACAGAAAATTCATCGGAATTAAATACAAAAGGCACAATGCCGACTTAAGTACAAGAAGACTGACTCTTCTTACTGTCTATGTTTGAACCATTGCTGTGACACTAGTTAAAGATTCCGATGCTTCACTTCAGGTTTAATGTATCCCTCTGACCTTCTTATTGACGATGAAACACAGAAATTGCATCTTCATTAAATACAAAAGGCACAATGCCGACTTCAGTACAAGAACACTAACTCATCTTACTGTCTATGGTTTGCACCATTCCTGTGACACTAGTTATAGATTTCGATGCTTCACTTCAGGTTTACTGTATCCCTCTGACCTACTTATTGACGATGAAATACGTAAATTGCATCGGAATTAAATACAAAAGGCACAATGCAGACTTAAGCACAAGAAGACTGACTCTTCTTACTGTCTATGTTTTGAACCATTCCTGTGACACTAGTTATAGATTCCGATGCTTCACGTTAGGTTTACTGTATCATTCTGACGTTCTTATTGACGATGAAACACAGAAATTGCATCGGAATTAAATACAAAAGGCACAATGCCGACTCAAGTACAAGAAGACTGTCCCTTCTTACTGTCTATGTTTTGAACCAATTCTGTGACACTAGTTATATATTCCGATGCTTCACTTCAGGTTTACTGTATCCCTCTGACCTTTTTATTGACGAAGAAACACAGATATTGCATCGGAATTAAATACAAAAGGCACAATGCCGACATAAGTACAAGAAGACTGACCCTTCTTACTGTCTATGCCTTGAACCAATCCTGTGACACTAGTTAAAGATTCCCATGCTTCACTTCAGGTTTACTGTATCCCTCTGACCTTCTTATTGACTAAGAAACACAGATATTGCATCGGAATTAAATACAAAAGGCACAATGCCGACTTAAGTACAAGAAGACTGACCCTTCTTACAGTCTATGATTTGATCCAATCCTGTGACACTAGTTCTAAATTCCGATGCTTCACTTCAGGTTTACTGTATGCTTCTGACCTTCTTATTAACGATGAAACACAGAAATTGCATCGGAATTAAATACAAAAGGCACAATGCCGACTTAAGTACAAGAAAACTGACTCTTCTAACTGTCCATGATTTGAATCATTGCTGTTACACTAGTTATAGATTCTGATGCTTCACTTTGGTTTTACTGTATCCCTCTGACCTTCATGATCACGATGAAACACGTAAATTGCATCGGAATTAAATACAAAAGGCACAATGCCGACCTATGTACAAGAAGACTGAGTATTCTTACTGTCTATGTTTGAACCATTCCTGTGACACTAGTTATAGATTCTGATGCTTCACTTCAGGTTTACTGTATCCCTCTGACCTTCTTATTGACGATGAAACACAGAAATTGCATCGGAATTAAATACAAAAGGCACTATGCCGACTCAAGTACAAGAAGACTGGCTCTTCTTACTGTCTATGTTTTGAATCATTTCTGTGACACTAGTTATAGATTCCGATGCTTCACTTCAGGTTTACTGTATCCCCTTCACCTTCTTATTGACGATGAAACACAGAAATTGCATCTTAATTAAATACAAAAGGCACAATACCGGCTTAAGTACAAGAACACTGACTCTTCTTACTGTCTATGGTTTGAACCATTCCTGTGACACTAGTAATAGATTCCGATGCTTCACTTCAGGTTTACTGTATCCCTCTGACCTTCTTATTGACGATGAAACACAGAAAATTCATCGGAATTAAATACAAAAGGCACAATGCCGACTTAAGTACAAGAAGACTGACTCTTCTTACTGTCTATGTTTTGAACCATTGCTGTGACACTAGTTAAAGATTCCGATGCTTCACTTCAGGTTTAATGTATCCCTCTGACCTTCTTATTGACGATGAAACACAGAAATTGCATCTTCATTAAATACAAAAGGCACAATGCCGACTTCAGTACAAGAACACTAACTCATCTTACTGTCTATGGTTTGCACCATTCCTGTGACACTAGTTATAGATTTCGATGCTTCACTTCAGGTTTACTGTATCCCTCTGACCTACTTATTGACGATGAAATACGTAAATTGCATCGGAATTAAATACAAAAGGCACAATGCAGACTTAAGCACAAGAAGACTGACTCTTCTTACTGTCTATGTTTTGAACCATTCCTGTGACACTAGTTATAGATTCCGATGCTTCACGTTAGGTTTACTGTATCCCTCTGACGTTCTTATTGACGATGAAACACAGAAATTGCATCGGAATTAAATACAAAAGGCACAATGCCGACTCAAGTACAAGAAGACTGTCTCTTCTTACTGTCTATGTTTTGAACCAATTCTGTGACACTAGTTATATATTCCGATGCTTCACTTCAGGTTTACTGTATCCCTCTGACCTTTTTATTGACGAAGAAACACAGATATTGCATCGGAATTAAATACAAAAGGCACAATGCCGACTTAAGTACAAGAAGACTGACCCTTCTTACTGTCTATGCCTTGAACCAATCCTGTGACACTAGTTAAAGATTCCCATGCTTCACTTCAGGTTTACTGTATCCCTCTGACCTTCTTATTGACTAAGAAACACAGATATTGCATCGGAATTAAATACAAAAGGCACAATGCCGACTTAAGTACAAGAAGACTGACACTTCTTACAGTCTATGTTTTGATCCAATCCTGTGACACTAGTTCTAAATTCCGATGCTTCACTTCAGGTTTACTGTATCCTTCTGACCTTCTTATTAACGATGAAACACAGAAATTGCATCGGAATTAAATACAAAAGGCACAATGCCAAACTAAGTACAAGAAAACTGACTCTTCTTACTGTTTATGTTTTGAACCATTCCTGTGACACTAGTTACAGATTCCGATGCTTCATTTCAAGTTTACTCTATCCCTGTGACCTTCTTATTGACGATGAAACACAGAAATTGCATTGGAATTAAATACAAAAGGCACAATGCCGACTTAAGTACAAGAAAACTGACTCTTCTTACTGTCCATGATTTGAATCATTGCTGTTACACTAGTTATAGATTCTGATGCTTCACTTTGGTTTTACTGTATCCCTCTGACCTTCATGATCACGATGAAACACGTAAATTGCATCGGAATTAAATACAAAAGGCACAATGCCGACCTATGTACAAGAAGACTGAGTATTCTTACTGTCTATGTTTGAACCATTCCTGTGACACTAGTTATAGATTCTGATGCTTCACTTCAGGTTTACTGTATCCCTCTGACCTTCTTATTGACGATGAAAC
Source organism: Schistocerca piceifrons (assembly GCF_021461385.2). Classification (NCBI taxonomy): domain Eukaryota; kingdom Metazoa; phylum Arthropoda; class Insecta; order Orthoptera; family Acrididae; genus Schistocerca; species Schistocerca piceifrons. The sequence goes on along the minus strand of NW_025727289.1, from coordinate 340,925 downwards.
ACAGAAATTGCATCGGAATTAAATACAAAAGGCACTATGCCGACTCAAGTACAAGAAGACTGGCTCTTCTTACTGTCTATGTTTTGAATCATTTCTGTGACACTAGTTATAGATTCCGATGCTTCACTTCAGGTTTACTGTATCCCCTTCACCTTCTTATTGACGATGAAACACAGAAATTGCATCTTAATTAAATACAAAAGGCACAATACCGGCTTAAGTACAAGAACACTGACTCTTCTTACTGTCTATGGTTTGAACCATTCCTGTGACACTAGTAATAGATTCCGATGCTTCACTTCAGGTTTACTGTATCCCTCTGACCTTCTTATTGACGATGAAACACAGAAAATTCATCGGAATTAAATACAAAAGGCACAATGCCGACTTAAGTACAAGAAGACTGACTCTTCTTACTGTCTATGTTTTGAACCATTGCTGTGACACTAGTTAAAGATTCCGATGCTTCACTTCAGGTTTAATGTATCCCTCTGACCTTCTTATTGACGATGAAACACAGAAATTGCATCTTCATTAAATACAAAAGGCACAATGCCGACTTCAGTACAAGAACACTAACTCATCTTACTGTCTATGGTTTGCACCATTCCTGTGACACTAGTTATAGATTTCGATGCTTCACTTCAGGTTTACTGTATCCCTCTGACCTACTTATTGACGATGAAATACGTAAATTGCATCGGAATTAAATACAAAAGGCACAATGCAGACTTAAGCACAAGAAGGCTGACTCTTCTTACTGTCTATGTTTTGAACCATTCCTGTGACACTAGTTATAGATTCCGATGCTTCACGTTAGGTTTACTGTATCCCTCTGACGTTCTTATTGACGATGAAACACAGAAATTGCATCGGAATTAAATACAAAATGCACAATGCCGACTCAAGTACAAGAAGACTGTCCCTTCTTTCTGTCTATGTTTTGAACCAATTCTGTGACACTAGTTATATATTCCGATGCTTCACTTCAGGTTTACTGTATCCCTCTGACCTTTTTATTGACGAAGAAACACAGATATTGCATCGGAATTAAATACAAAAGGCACAATGCCGACTTAAGTACAAGAAGACTGACCCTTCTTACTGTCTATGCCTTGAACCAATCCTGTGACACTAGTTAAAGATTCCCATGCTTCACTTCAGGTTTACTGTATCCAGCTGACGTTCTTATTGACGACGAAACACAGAAATTGCATTGGAATTAAATACAAAAGGCACAATGCCGACCTAAGTACAAGAAAACTGACTCTTCTTACTGTTTATGTTTTGAACCGTTCCTGTGACACTAGTTATAGATTCCGATGCTTCATTTCAAGTTTAATGTATCCCTGTGGCCTTCTTATTGACGATGAAACACAGAAATTGCATTGGAATTAAATACAAAAGGCACAATGCCGACATAAGTACAAGAAATCTGACTCTTCTTACTGTCTATGTTTTGAACCATTCCTGTGACACTAGTTAAAGATTCCGATGCTTCACTTCAGGTTTACTGTATCCCTTTCACCTTCTTATTGACGATGAAACACAGAAATTGCATCTTAATTAAATACAAAAGACACAATGCCGACTAAAGTACAAGAACACTGACTCTTCTTGCTGTCTATGGTTTGAACCATTCCTGTGACACTAGTTAAAGATTCCGATGCTTCACTTCAGGTTCACTGTATCCTTCTGACCTTCTTATTGACGATGAAACACAGAAATTGCATGTTAATTAAATACAAAAGGCACAATGCCGACTTCAGTACAAGAACACTAACTCATCTTACAGTCTATGGTTTGAACCATTCCTGTGACACAAGTTATATATTCCGATGCTTCACTTCAGGTTTACTGTATCCCTCTGACCTACTTATTGACGATGAAACACTTAAATTGCATCGGAATTAAATACAAAAGGCACAATGCGGACTCAAGCACAAGAAGACTGACTCTTCTTACTGTCTATGCTTTGAACCAATTCTGTGACACTAGTTATAGATTCCGATGCTTCACTTCAGGTTTACTGTATCCCTCTGACCTTCTTATTGACTAAGAAACACAGAAATTGCATCGGAATTAAATACAAAAGGCACAATGCCGACTTAAGTACAAGAAGACTTACCCTTCTTACAGTCTATGTTTTGATCCAATCCCGTGACACTTGTTATAAATACCGGTGCTTCGCTTCAGGTTTACTGTATCCTTCTGACCTTCTTATTGACGACGAAACACAGAAATTGCATCGGAATTAAATACAAAGAGCACAATGCCGACCTATGTACAAGAAAACTGACTCTTCTTACTGTTTATGTTTTGAACCATTCCTGTGTCACTAGTTACAGATTCCGATGCTTCATTTCAAGTTTACGGTATCCCTATGACCTTCTTATTGACGATGAAACACAGAAATTGCATTGGAATTAAATACAAAAGGCACAATGCCGACTTAAGTACAAGAAAACTAACTCTTCTTACTGTCCATGTTTTGAACCATTGCTGTTACACTAGTTATAGATTCCGATGCTTCACTTCAGTTTTACTGTATCCCTCTGACCTTCATAATGACGATGAAACACGTAAATTGCATCGGAATTAAATAAAAAATGCACAATGCCGACTTATGTACAAGAAGACTGACTCTTCTTAATGTCTATGTTTGAACCATTCCTGTGACACTAGTTATAGATTCCGACGCTTCACTTCAGGTTTACTGTATTCCTCGGACCTTCTTATTGACGATCAATCACAGAAAATTCATCGGAAATAAATACAAAAGGCACAATGCCGACTCAAGTACAAGAAGACCGGCTCATCTTACTGTCTATGCTTTGAACCATTCTTGTGACACTAGTTATAGATTCCGATGCTTCACTTCAGGTTTATTGTATCCAGAGGACCTTTTTATTGACGATGAAGCACAGAAATTGCATCGGAATTATATACAAAAGGCACAATGCCGACTTCAGTACAAGAACACTAACTCATCTTACTGTCTATGTTTTGAACCATTCCTGTGACACTAGTTATAGATTCCGATGCTTCACGTCAGGTTTACTGTATCCCTCTGACGTTCTTATTGACGATGAAACACAGAAATTGCATTGGAATTAAATACAAAAGGCACTATGCCGACTCAAGTACGAGAAAACTGTTTCTTCTTACTGTCTATGTTTTGAACCAATTCTGTGACACTAGTTATAGATTCCGATGTTTCACTTCAGGTTTACTGTATCCCTCTGACCTTCTTATTGACTAAGAAACACAGATATTGCATCGGAATTAAATACAAAAGGCACAATGCCGACTTAAGTACAAGAAGACTGACCCTTCTTACAGTCTATGTTTTGATCCAATCCTGTGACACTAGTTCTAAATTCCGATGCTTCACTTCAGGTTTACTGTATCCTTCTGACCTTCTTATTAACGATGAAACACAGAAATTGCATCGGAATTAAATACAAAAGGCACAATGCCAACCTAAGTACAAGAAAACTGACTCTTCTTACTGTTTATGTTTTGAACCATTCCTGTGACACTAGTTACAGATTCCGATGCTTCATTTCAAGTTTACTCTATCCCTGTGACCTTCTTATTGACGATGAAACACAGAAATTGCATTGGAATTAAATACAAAAGGCACAATGCCGACTTAAGTACAAGAAAACTGACTCTTCTTACTGTCCATGATTTGAATCATTGCTGTTACACTAGTTATAGATTCTGATGCTTCACTTTGGTTTTACTGTATCCCTCTGACCTTCATGATAACGATGAAACACGTAAATTGCATCGAAATTAAATACAAAAGGCACAATGCCGACCTATGTACAAGAAGACTGAGTATTCTTACTGTCTATGTTTGAACCATTCCTGTGACACTAGTTATAGATTCTGATGCTTCACTTCAGGTTTACTGTATCCCTCTGACCTTCTTATTGACGATGAAACACAGAAATTGCATCGGAATTAAATACAAAAGGCACTATGCCGACTCAAGTACAAGAAGACTGGCTCTTCTTACTGTCTATGTTTTGAATCATTTCTGTGACACTAGTTATAGATTCCGATGCTTCACTTCAGGTTTACTGTATCCCCTTCACCTTCTTATTGACGATGAAACACAGAAATTGCATCTTAATTAAATACAAAAGGCACAATACCGGCTTAAGTACAAGAACACTGACTCTTCTTACTGTCTATGGTTTGAACCATTCCTGTGACACTAGTAATAGATTCCGATGCTTCACTTCAGGTTTACTGTATCCCTCTGATCTTCTTATTGACGATGAAACACAGAAAATTCATCGGAATTAAATACAAAAGGCACAATGCCATCTTAAGTACAAGAAGACTGACTCTTCTTACTGTCTATGTTTTGAACCATTGCTGTGACACTAGTTAAAGATTCCGATGCTTCACTTCAGGTTTAATGTATCCCTCTGACCTTCTTATTGACGATGAAACACAGAAATTGCATCTTCATTAAATACAAAAGGCACAATGCCGACTTCAGTACAAGAACACTAACTCATCTTACTGTCTATGGTTTGCACCATTCCTGTGACACTAGTTATAGATTTCGATGCTTCACTTCAGGTTTACTGTATCCCTCTGACGTTCTTATTGACGATGAAACACAGAAATTGCATCGGAATTAAATACAAAAGGCACAATGCCGACTCAAGTACAAGAAGACTGTCCCTTCTTACTGTCTATGTTTTGAACCAATTCTGTGACACTAGTTATATTTTCCGATGCTTCACTTCAGGTTTACTGTATCTTTCTGACCTTTTTATTGACGAAGAAACACAGATATTGCATCGGAATTAAATACAAAAGGCACAATGCCGACTTAAGTACAAGAAGACTGACCCTTCTTACTGTCTATGCCTTGAACCAATCCTGTGACACTAGTTAAAGATTCCCATGCTTCACTTCAGGTTTACTGTATCCAGCTGACGTTCTTATTGACGACGAAACACAGAAATTGCATTGGAATTAAATACAAAAGCCACAATGCCGACCTAAGTACAAGAAAACTGACTCTTCTTACTGTTTATGTTTTGAACCGTTCTTGTGACACTAGTTATAGATTCCGATGCTTCATTTCAAGTTTAATGTATCCCTGTGGCCTTCTTATTGACGATGAAACACAGAAATTGCATTGGAATTAAATACAAAAGGCACAATGCCGACATAAGTACAAGAAATCTGACTCTTCTTACTGTCTATGTTTTGAACCATTCCTGTGACACTAGTTAAAGATTCCGATGCTTCACTTCAGGTTTACTGTATCCCTTTCACCTTCTTATTGACGATGAAACACAGAAATTGCATCTTAATTAAATACAAAAGGCACAATACCGGCTTAAGTACAAGAACACTGACTCTTCTTACTGTCTATGGTTTGAACCATTCCTGTGACACTAGTAATAGATTCCGATGCTTCACTTCAGGTTTACTCTATCCCTCTGACCTTCTTATTGACGATGAAACACAGAAATTGCATCTTAATTAATTACAAAAGGCACAATGCCGACTTCAGTACAAGAACACTAACCCATCTTACTGTCTATGGTTTGAACCATTCCTGTGACACTAGTTATAGATTCCGATGCTTCACTTCAGGTTTACTGTATCCCTCTGACCTTCTTATTGACGATGAAACACAGAAATTGCATCGGAATTAAATAGAAGAGGCACAATCCCTACTCAAGTACAAGAAGACTGGCTTTTCTTACTGTCTATGTTTTGATTCATTTCTGTGACACTAGTTATAGATTCCGATGCTTCACTTCAGGTTTACTGTATCCCTTTCACCTTCGTATTGACGATGAAACACAGAAATTGCATCGGAATTAAATACAAAATGCACAATGCCGACTCAAGTACAAGAAGACTGTCTTTCTTACTGTCTATGTTTTGAACCAATTCTGTGACACAGTTTTAGGTTCCGATGCTTCACTTCAGGTTTACTGTATCCCTCTGACCTTCCTATTGACGAAGAAACACAGATATTGCATCGGAATTATATACAAAAGGCACAATGCCGACTTAAGTACAAGAAAACTGATCGTTCTTACTGTCTATGTTTTGAACCAATCCTGTGACACTAGTTATAAATTCCAATGATTCACTTCAGGTTTACTGTATCCCTCTGACCTTCTTATTGACGATGAAACACAGAAATTGCATCGGAATTAAATACAGAATGCACAATGCCGACCTAAGTACAAGAAAACTGACTCTCCTTACTGTTTATGTTTTGAACCATTAATGTGACACTAGTTATAGATTCCGATGCTTCATTTCAGGTTTACTGTATCCCTGTGGGCTTCTTATTGACGATGAAACACAGAAATTGCATCGGAATTAAATACAAAATGCACAATGCCGACTTCAGTACAAGAACACTAACTCATCTTACTGTCTGTGGTTTGAAACATTCCTGTGACACTAGTTATAGATTACGATGCTTCACTTCAGGTTTACTGTATCCGTCTGACCTACTTATTGACGATGAAACACGTAAATAGCATCGGAATTAAATACAAAAGGCACAATGCCGACTCAAGTACAAGAAGACTGTCTCTTCTTACTGTCCATGTTATGAACCAATTCTGTGACACTAGTTATAGATTCCGATGCTTCACTTCAGGTTTACTGTATCCCTCTGACCTTCTTATTGACTAAGAAACACAGAAATTGCATCGGAATTAAATACAAAAGGCACAATGCCGACTTAAGTACAACAAGACTTACCCTTCTTACAGTCTATGTTTTGATCCAATCCTGTGACACTTGTTATAAATTCCGGTGCTTCGCTTCAGGTTTACTGTATCCTTCTGACCTTCTTATTGACGACGAAACACAGAAATTGCATCGGAATTAAATACAAAAAGCACAATGCCGACCTATGTACAAGAAAACTGACTCTTCTTACTGTTTATGTTTTGAACCATTCCTGTGTCACTAGTTACAGATTCCGATGCTTCATTTCAAGTTTACGGTATCCCTATGACCTTCTTATTGACGATGAAACACAGAAATTGCATTGGAATTAAATACAAAAGCCACAATGCCGACTTAAGTACAAGAAAACTAACTCTTCTTACTGTCCATGTTTTGAACCATTGCTGTTACACTAGTTATAGATTCCGATGCTTCACTTCAGTTTTACTGTATCCCTCTGACCTTCATAATGACGATGAAACACGTAAATTGCATCGGAATTAAATAAAAAATGCACAATGCCAACTTATGTACAAGAAGACTGACTCTTCTTAATGTCTATGTTTGAACCATTCCTGTGACACTAGTTATAGATTCCGACGCTTCACTTCAGGTTTACTGTATCCCTCGGACCTTCTTATTGACGATCAATCACAGAAAATTCATCGGAAATAAATACAAAAGGCACAATGCCGACTCAAGTACAAGAAGACCGGCTCATCTTACTGTCTATGCTTTGAACCATTCCTGTGACACTAGTTATAGATTCCGATGCTTCACTTCAGGTTTACTGTATCCAGAGGACCTTTTTATTGACGATGAAGCACAGAAATTGCATCGGAATTATATACAAAAGGCACAATGCCGACTTCAGTACAAGAACACTAACTCATCTTACTGTCCATGTTTTGAACCATTGCTGTTACACTAGTTATAGATTCCGATGCTTCACGTCAGGTTTACTGTATCCCTCTGACGTTGTTATTGACGATGAAACACAGAAATTGCATTGGAATTAAATACAAAAGGCACTATGCCGACTCAAGTACGAGAAGACTGTCTCTTCTTACTGTCTATGTTTTGAACCAATTCTGTGACACTAGTTATAGATTCCGATGTTTCACTTCAGGTTTACTGTATCCCTCTGACCTTCTTATTGACTAAGAAACACAGATATTGCATCGGAATTAAATACAAAAGGCACAATGCCGACTTAAGTACAAGAAGACTGACCCTTCTTACAGTCTATGTTTTGATCCAATCCTGTGACACTAGTTATAAATTCCGATGCTTCACTTCAGGTTTACTGTATCCTTCTGACCTTCTTATTAACGATGAAACACAGAAATTGCATCGGAATTAAATACAAAAGGCACAATGCCAACCTAAGTACAAGAAAACTGACTCTTCTTACTGGTTATGTTTTGAACCATTCCTGTGACACTAGTTACAGATTCCGATGCTTCATTTCAAGATTACTCTATCCCTGTGACCTTCTTATTGACGATGAAACACAGAAATTGCATTGGAATTAAATACAAAAGGCACAATGCCGACTTAAGTACAAGAAAACTGACTCTTCTTACTGTCCATGATTTGAATCATTGCTGTTACACTAGTTATAGATTCTGATGCTTCACTTTGGTTTTACTGTATCCCTCTGACATTCATGATCACGATGAAACACGTAAATTGCATCGGAATTAAATACAAAAGGCACAATGCCGACCTATGTACAAGAAGACTGAGTATTCTTACTGTCTATGTTTGAACCATTCCTGTGACACTAGTTATAGATTCTGATGCTTCACTTCAGGTTTACTGTATCCCTCTGACCTTCTTATTGACGATGAAACACAGAAATTGCATCGGAATTAAATACAAAAGGCACAATGCCGACTTAAGTACAAGAAGACTGACCCTTCTTACAGTCTATGTTTGATCCAATCCTGTGACACTAGTTATAAATTCCGATGCTTCACTTCAGGTTTACTGTATCCTTCTGACCTTCTTATTAACGATGAAACACAGAAATTGCATCGGAATTAAATACAAAAGGCACAATGCCAACCTAAGTACAAGAAAACTGACTCTTCTTACTGGTTATGTTTTGAACCATTCCTGTGACACTGGTTACAGATTCCGATGCTTCATTTCAAGATTACTCTATCCCTGTGACCTTCTTATTGACGATGAAACACAGAAATTGCATTGGAATTAAATACAAAAGGCACAATGCCGACTTAAGTACAAGAAAACTGACTCTTCTTACTGTCCATGATTTGAATCATTGCTGTTACACTAGTTATAGATTCTGATGCTTCACTTTGGTTTTACTGTATCCCTCTGACATTCATGATCACGATGAAACACGTAAATTGCATCGGAATTAAATACAAAAGGCACAATGCCGACCTATGTACAAGAAGACTGAGTATTCTCACTGTCTATGTTTGAACCACTCCTGTGACACTAGTTATAGATTCTGATGCTTCACTTCAGGTTTACTGTATCCCTCTGACCTTCTTATTGACGATGAAACACAGAAATTGCATCGGAATTAAATACAAAAGGCACTATGCCGACTCAAGTACAAGAAGACTGGCTCTTCTTACTGTCTATGTTTTGAATCATTTCTGTGACACTAGTTATAGATTCCGATGCTTCACTTCAGGTTTACTGTATCCCCTTCACCTTCTTATTGACGATGAAACACAGAAATTGCATCTTAATTAAATACAAAAGGCACAATACCGGCTTAAGTACAAGAACACTGACTCTTCTTACTGTCTATGGTTTGAACCATTCCTGTGACACTAGTAATAGATTCCGATGCTTCACTTCAGGTTTACTGTATCCCTCTGACCTTCTTATTGACGATGAAACACAGAAAATTCATCGGAATTAAATACAAAAGGCACAATGCCGACTTAAGTACAAGAAGACTGACTCTTCTTACTGTCTATGTTTTGAACCATTGCTGTGACACTAGTTAAAGATTCCGATGCTTCACTTCAGGTTTAATGTATCCCTCTGACCTTCTTATTGACGATGAAACACAGAAATTGTATCTTCATTAAATACAAAAGGCACAATGCCGACTTCAGTACAAGAACACTAACTCATCTTACTGTCTATGGTTTGCACCATTCCTGTGACACTAGTTATAGATTTCGATGCTTCACTTCAGGTTTACTGTATCCCTCTGACGTTCTTATTGACGATGAAACACAGAAATTGCATCGGAATTAAATACAAAAAGCACAATGCCGACTCAAGTACAAATAGACTGTCCCTTCTTACTGTCTATGTTTTGAACCAATTCTGTGACACTAGTTATATATTCCGATGCTTCACTTCAGGTTTACTGTATCCCTCTGACCTTTTTATTGACGAAGAAACACAGATATTGCATCGGAATTAAATACAAAAGGCACAATGCCGACTTAAGTACAAGAAGACTGACCCTTCTTACTGTCTATGATTTGAACCAATCCTGTGACACTAGTTAAAGATTCCCATGCTTCACTTCAGGTTTACTGTATCCAGCTGACGTTCTTATTGACGACGAAACACAGAAATTGCATTGGAATTAAATACAAAAGGCACAATGCCGACCTAAGTACAAGAAAACTGACTCTTCTTACTGTTTATGTTTTGAACCGTTCCTGTGACACTAGTTATAGATTCCGATGCTTCATTTCAAGTTTAATGTATCCCTGTGGCCTTCTTATTGACGATGAAACACAGAAATTGCATTGGAATTAAATACAAAAGGCACAATGCCGACATAAGTACAAGAAATCTGACTCTTCTTACTGTCTATGTTTTGAACCATTCCTGTGACACTAGTTAAAGATTCCGATGCTTCACTTCAGGTTTACTGTATCCCTTTCACCTTCTTATTGACGATGAAACACAGAAATTGCATCTTAATTAAATACAAAAGACACAATGCCGACTAAAGTACAAGAACACTGACTCTTCTTGCTGTCTATGGTTTGAACCATTCCTGTGACACTAGTAATAGATTCCGATGCTTCACTTCAGGTTTTCTCTATCCCTCTGACCTTCTTATTGACGATGAAACACAGAAATTGCATCTTAATTAATTACAAAAGGCACAATGCCGACTTCAGTACAAGAACACTAACCCATCTTACTGTCTATGGTTTGAACCATTCCTGTGACACTAGTTATAGATTCCGATGCTTCACTTCAGGTTTACTGTATCCCTCTGACCTTCTTATTGACGATGAAACACAGAAATTGCATCGGAATTAAATAGAAGAGGCACAATCCCTACTCAAGTACAAGAAGACTGGCTTTTCTTACTGTCTATGTTTTGATTCATTTCTGTGACACTAGTTATAGATTCCGATGCTTCACTTCAGGTTTACTGTATCCCTTTCACCTTCGTATTGACGATGAAACACAGAAATTGCATCGGAATTAAATACAAAATGCACAATGCCGACTCAAGTACAAGAAGACTGTCTTTCTTACTGTCTATGTTTTGAACCAATTCTGTGACACAGTTTTAGGTTCCGATGCTTCACTTCAGGTTTACTGTATCCCTCTGACCTTCCTATTGACGAAGAAACACAGATATTGCATCGGAATTATATACAAAAGGCACAATGCCAACTTAAGTACAAGAAAACTGATCGTTCTTACTGTCTATGTTTTGAACCAATCCTGTGACACTAGTTATAAATTCCAATGCTTCACTTCAGGTTTACTGTATCCCTCTGACCTTCTTATTGACGATGAAACACAGAAATTGCATCGGAATTAAATACAGAAGGCACAATGCCGACCTAAGTACAAGAAAACTGACTCTCCTTATTGTTTATGTTTTGAACCATTAATGTGACACTAGTTATAGATTCCGATGCTTCATTTCAGGTTTACTGTATCCCTGTGGGCTTCTTATTGACGATGAAACACAGAAATTGCATCGGAATTAAATACAAAATGCACAATGCCGACTTCAGTACAAGAACACTAACTCATCTTACCGTCTGTGGTTTGAACCATTCCTGTGACACTAGTTATAGATTACGATGCTTCACTTCAGGTTTACTGTATCCGTCTGACCTACTTATTGACGATGAAACACGTAAATAGCATCGGAATTAAATACAAAATGCACAATGCCGACTCAAGTACAAGAAGACTGTCTCTTCTTACTGTCTATGTTATGAACCAATTCTGTGACACTAGTTATAGATTCCGATGCTTCACCTCAGGTTTACTGTATCCCTCTGACGTTCTTATTGACGATGAAACACAGAAATTGCATCGGAATTAAAGACAAAAGGCACAATGCCGACCTAAGTACAAGAAATCAGACTCTTCTTACTGTCTATGTTTTGAACCATTCCTGTGACACTAGTTATAGATTCCGATGCTTCACGTCAGGTTTACTGTATCCGCCTGACCTACTTATTGACGATGAAACACGTAAATAGCATCGGAATTAAATACAAAAGGCACAATGACGACTTAAGCACAAGAAGACTGACTCTTCTTACTGTTTTTGTTTTGAACCATTCCTGTGACACTAGTTCTAGATTCTGATGCTTCACGTCAGGTTTACTGTATCCCTCTGACGTTCTTATTGACGATGAAACACAGTAATTGCATCGGAATGAAATACAAAAGGCACAATGCCGACTCAAGTACAAGAAGACTGTCTCTTCTTACTGTCTATGTTATGAACCAATTCTGTGACACTAGTTATAGATTCCGATGCTTCACTTCAGGTTTACTGTATCCCTCTGACGTTCTTATTGACGATGAAACACAGAAATTACATCGGAATTATATACAAAAGGCACAATGCCGACTTAAGTTCAAGAAGACTGACTCTTCTTACTGTCTATGTTTTGAACCATTCCTGTGACACTAGTTATAGATTCCGATGCTTCACTTCAGGTTTACTGTATTACTCTGACCTTCCTATTCACGAAGAAACACAGGTATTGCATCGGAATTATATACAAAAGGCACAATGCCGACTTAAGTACAAGAAAACTGACCGTTCTTACTGTCTATGTTTTGAACCAATCCTGTGACACTAGTTATAAATTCCAATGCTTCACTTCAGGTTTACTGTATCCCTCTGACCTTCTTATTGACGATGAAACACAGAAATTGCATCGGAATTAAATACAGAAGGCACAATGCCGACCTAAGTACAAGAAAACTGACTCTCCTTACTGTTTATGTTTTGAACCATTAATGTGACACTAGTTATAGATTCCGATGCTTCATTTCAGGTTTACTGTATCCCTGTGACCTTCTTATTGACGATGAAACACAGAAATTGCATTGGAATTAAATAAAAAATGCACAATGCCGACTTCAGTACAAGAACACTAACTCATCTTACTGTCTATGGTTTGAACCATTCCTGTGACACTTAAGGTTTACTGTATCCGTCTGACCTACTTATTGACGATGAAACTCGTAAATAGCATCGGAATTAAATACAAAAGGCACAATGCCGACTTAAGCACAAGAAGACTGACTCTTCTTACTGTTTATGTTTTGAACCATTCCTGCGACACTAGTTATAGATTCCGATGCTTCACGTCAGGTTTACTGTATCCTTCTGACCTTCTTATTGACGATGAAACACAGAAATTGCATCTTAATTAAATACAAAAGGCACAATGCTGACTTCAGTACAAAAACACTAACTCATCTTACAGTCTATGGTTTGAACCATTCCTGTGACACTAGTTATATATTCCGATGCTTCACTTCAGGTTTACTGTATCCCTCTGACCTTCTTATTGACTAAGAAACACAGAAATTGCATCGGAATTAAATACAAAAGGCACAATGCCGACTTAAGTACAAGAAGACTGACCCTTCTTACAGTCTATGTTTTGATCCAATCCTGTGACACTTGTTATAAATTCCGGTGCTTCGCTTCAGGTTTACTGCATCCTTCTGACCTTCTTATTGACGACGAAACACAGAAATTGCATCGGAATTAAATACAAAAAGCACAATGCCGACCTATGTACAAGAAAACAGACTCTTCTTACTGTTTATGTTTTGAACCATTCCTGTGTCACTAGTTACAGATTCCGATGCTTCATTTCAAGTTTACTGTATCCCTATGACCTTCTTATTGACGATGAAACACAGAAATTGCATTGGAATTAAATACAAAAGGCACAATGCCGACTTAAGTACAAGAAAACTAACTCTTCTTACTGTCCATGTTTTGAACCATTGCTGTTACACTAGTTGTAGATTCCGATGCTTCACTTCAGTTTTACTGTATCCCTCTGACCTTCATAATGACGATGAAACACGTAAATTGCATCGGAATTAAATAAAAAATGCACAATGCCGACTTATGTACAAGAAGACTGACTCTTCTTAATGTCTATGTTTGAACCATTCCTGTGACACTAGTTATAGATTCCGATGCTTCACTTCAGGATTACTGTATCCCTTTCACTTTCTTATTGACGATGAAACACAGAAATTGCATCTTAATTAAATACAAAAGGCACAATGCCGACTTAAGTACAAGAACACTGACTCTTCTTACTGTCTATGGTTTGAACCATTCCTGTGACACTAGTAATAGATTCCGACGCTTCACTTCAGGTTTACTGTATCCCTCTGACCTTCTTATTGACGATCAATCACAGAAAATTCATCGGAAATAAATACAAAAGGCACAATGCCGACTTAAGTACAAGAAGACCGGCTCATCTTACTGTCTATGCTTTGAACCATTCCTGTGACACTAGTTATAGATTCCGATGCTTCACTTCAGGTTTACTGTATCCAGAGGACCTTTTCATTGACGTTGAAGCACAGAAATTGCATCGGAATTATATACAAAAGGCACAATGCCGACTTCAGTACAACAACACTAACTCATCTTACTGTCTATGTTTTGAACCATTCCTGTGACACTAGTTATAGATTCCGATGTTTCACGTCAGGTTTACTGTATCCCTCTGACGTTCTTATTGACGATGAAACACAGAAATTGCATCGGAATTAAATACAAAAGGCACTATGCCGACTCAAGTACGAGAAGACTGACTCTTCTTACTGTCTATGTTTGAACCAATTCTGTGACACTAGTTATAGATTCCGATGCTTCACTTCAGGCTTACTGTATCCTTCTGACCTTCTTATTAACGATGAAACACAGAAATTGCATCGGAATTAAATACAAAAGGCACCATGCCAACCTAAGTACAAGAAGACTGACTCGTCTTACTGTCTATGTTTTGAACCATTCCTGTGACACTAGTTATAGATTCCGATGCTTCACTTCAGGTTTACTGTATCCCTCTGACCTTCCTATTGACGAAGAAACACAGATATTGCATCGGAATTATATACAAAAGGCACAATGCCGACTTAAGTACAAGAAAACTGACCGTTCTTACTGTCTATGATTTGAACCAATCCTGTGACACTAGTTATAAATTCCAATGCTTCACTTCAGGTTTACTGTATCCCTCTGACCTTCTTATTGACGATGAAACACAGAAATTGCATCGGAATTAAATACAGAAGGCACAATGCCGACCTAAGTACAAGAAAACTGACTCTCCTTACTGTTTATGTTTTGAACCATTAATGTGACACTAGTTATAGATTCCGATGCTTCATTTCAGGTTTACTGTATCCCTGTGACCTTCTTATTGACGATGAAACACAGAAATTGCATTGGAATTAAATAAAAAATGCACAATGCCGACTTCAGTACAAGAACACTAACTCATCTTACTGTCTATGGTTTGAACCATTCCTGTGACACTTCAGGTTTACTGTATCCGTCTGACCTACTTATTGACGTTGAAACTCGTAAATAGCATCGGAATTAAATACAAAAGGCACAATGCCGACTTAAGCACAAGAAGACTGACTCTTCTTACTGTTTATGTTTTGAACCATTCCTGCGACACTAGTTATAGATTCCGATGCTTCACGTCAGGTTTACTGTATCCCTCTGACGTTCTTATTGACGATGAAACACAGTAATTGCATCGGAATTAAATACAAAAGGCACAATGCCGACTCAAGTACAAGAAGACTGTCTCTTCTTACTGTCTATGTTATGAACCAATTCTGTGACACTAGTTATAGATTCCGATGCTTCACGTCAGGTTTACTGTATCCTTCTGACCTTCTTATTGACGACGAAACACAGAAATTGCATCGGAATTAAATACAAAAAGCACAATGCCGACCTATGTACAAGAAAACTAACTCTTCTTACTGTTTATGTTTTGAACCATTCCTGTGTCACTAGTTACAGATTCCGATGCTTCATTTCAAGTTTACTGTATCCCTATGACCTTCTTATTGACGATGAAACACAGAAATTGCATTGGAATTAAATACAAAAGGCACAATGCCGACTTAAGTACAAGAAAACTAATTCTTCTTACTGTCCATGTTTTGAACCATTGCTGTTACACTAGGTATAGATTCCGATGCTTCACTTCAGTTTTACTGTATCCCTCTGACCTTCATAATGACGATGAAACACGTAAATTGCATCGGAATTAAATAAAAAATGCACAATGCCGACTTATGTACAAGAAGACTGACTCTTCTTAATGTCTATGTTTGAACCGTTCCTGTGACACTAGTTATAGATTCCGATGCTTCACTACAGGCTTACTGTATCCCTTTCGCTTTCTTATTGACGATGAAACACAGAAATTGCATCTTAATTAAATACAAAAGGCACAATGCCGACTTAAGTACAAGAACACTGACTCTTCTTACTGTCTATGGTTTGAACCATTCCTGTGACACTAGTAATAGATTCCGACGCTTCACTTCAGGTTTACTGTATCCCTCTGACCTTCTTATTGACGATCAATCACAGAAAATTCATCGGAAATAAATACAAAAGGCACAATGCCGACTCAAGTACAAGAAGACCGGCTCATCTTACTGTCTATGCTTTGAACCATTCCTGTGACACTAGTTATAGATTCCGATGCTTCACTTCAGGTTTACTGTATCCAGAGGACCTTCTTATTGACGATGAAGCACAGAAATTGCATCGGAATTATATACAAAAGTCACAATGCCGACTTAAGTACAAGAAGACTGACTCTTCTTACTGTCTATGTTTGAACCATTCCTGTGACACTAGTTAAAGATTCCGATGCTTCACTACAGGTTCACTGTATCCTTCTGACCTTCTTATTGACGATGAAACACAGACATTGCATCTTAATTAAATACAAAAGGCACAATGCTGACTTCAGTACAAAAACACTAACTCATCTTACAGTCTATGGTTTGAACCATTCCTGTGACACTAGTTATATATTCCGATGCTTTACTTCAGGTTTACTGTATCCCTCTGACCTTCTTATTGACTAAGAAACACAGAAATTGCATCGGAATTAAATACAAAAGGCACAATGCCGACTTAAGTACAAGAAGACTGACCCTTCTTACAGTCTATGTTTTGATCCAATCCTGTGACACTTGTTATAAATTCCGGTGCTTCGCTTCAGGTTTACTGTATCCTTCTGACCTTCTTATTGACGACGAAACACAGAAATTGCATCGGAATTAAATACAAAAAGCACAATGCCGACCTATGTACAAGAAAACTGACTCTTCTTACTGTTTATGTTTTGAACCATTCCTGTGTCACTAGTTACAGATTCCAATGCTTCATTTCAAGTTTACTGTATCCCTATGACCTTCTTATTGACGATGAAACACAGAAATTGCATTGGAATTAAATACAAAAGGCACAATGCCGACTTAAGTACAAGAAAACTAATTCTTCTTACTGTCCATGTTTTGAACCATTGCTGTTACACTAGTTATAGATTCCGATGCTTCACTTCAGTTTTACTGTATCCCTCTGACCTTCATAATGACGATGAAACACGTAAATTGCATCGGAATGAAATAAAAAATGCACAATGCCGACTTATGTACAAGAAGACTGACTCTTCTTAATGTCTATGTTTGAACCATTCCTGTGACACTAGTTATAGATTCCGATGCTTCACTTCAGGATTACTGTATCCCTTTCACTTTCTTATTGACGATGAAACACAGAAATTGCATCTTAATTAAATACAAAAGGCACAATGCCGACTTAAGTACAAGAACACTGGCTCTTCTTACTGTCTATGGTTTGAACCATTCCTGTGACACTAGTAATAGATTCCGACGCTTCACTTCAGGTTTACTGTATCCCTCTGACCTTCTTATTGACGATCAATCACAGAAAATTCATCGGAAATAAATACAAAAGGCACAATGCCGACTTAAGTACAAGAAGACCGGCTCATCTTACTGTCTATGCTTTGAACCATTCCTGTGACACTAGTTATAGATTCCGATGCTTCACTTCAGGTTTACTGTATCCAGAGGACCTTTTTATTGACGATGAAGCACAGAAATTGCATCGGAATTATATACAAAAGGCACAATGCCGACTTCAGTACAAGAACACTAACTCATCTTACTGTCTATGTTTTGAACCATTCCTGTGACACTAGTTATAGATTCCGATGCTTCACGTCAGGTTTACTGTATCCCTCTGACGTTCTTATTGACGATGAAACACAGAAATTGCATCGGAATTAAATACAAAAGGCACTATGCCGACTCAAGTACGAGAAAACTGTCTCTTCTTACTGTCTATGTTTTGAACCAATTCTGTGACACTAGTTATAGATTCCGATGCTTCACTTCAGGTTTACTGTATCCCTCTAACCTTCTTAATGACTAAGAAACACAGATATTGCATCGGAATTAAATACAAAAGGCACAATGCCGACTTAAGTACAAGAAGACTGACCCTTCTTACAGTCTATATTTTGATCCAATCCTGTGACACTAGTTATAAATTCCGATGCTTCACTTCAGGCTTACTGTATCCTTCTGACCTTCTTATTAACGATGAAACACAGAAATTGCATCGGAATTAAATACAAAAGGCACAATGCCAACCTAAGTAGAAGAAGACTGACTCTTCTTACTGTTTATGTTTTGAACCATTCCTGTGACACTAGTTATAGATTCCGATGCTTCAAGTCAGGTTTACTGTATTCCTCTGACGTTCTTATTGACGATGAAACACATAAATTGCATCGGAATTAAATACAAAAGGCACAATGCCGACCTAAGTACAAGAACACTGACTCTTCTTACTGTTTATGCTTTGAACCATTCCTGTGACACTAGTTACAGATTCCGATGCTTCATTTCAAGTTTACTGTATCCTGTGACCTTCTTATTGACGATGAAACACAGAAATTGCATTGGAATTAAATACAAAAGGCACAATGCCGACTTAAGTACAAGAAAACTGACTCTTCTTACTGTCAATGTTTTGAACCATTGCTGTTACACTAGTTATAGATTCCTATGCTTCACTTCAGTTTACTGTATCCCTCTGACCTTCATAATGACGATGAAACACGTAAATTGTATCGGAATTAAATACAAAAGGCACAATGCCGACTTATGTACAAGAAGACTGACTCTTCTTACTGTCTATGTTTGAACCATTCCTGTGACACTAGTTATAGATTCCGATGCTTCACTTCAGGTATACTGTATCCCTCTGACCTTCTTGTTGACGATCAAACACAGAAAATTCATCGGAATTAAATACAAAAGGCACAATGCCGACTCAAGTACAAAAAGACCGGCTCTTCTTACTGTCTATGTTTTGAACCATTCCTGTGACACTAGTTATAGATTCCGATGCTTCACATCAGGTTTACTGTATCCCTTTCACCTTCTT
Organism: Schistocerca piceifrons; assembly: GCF_021461385.2. Classification (NCBI taxonomy): domain Eukaryota; kingdom Metazoa; phylum Arthropoda; class Insecta; order Orthoptera; family Acrididae; genus Schistocerca; species Schistocerca piceifrons. Next base: position 321,397 of record NW_025727289.1, on the reverse strand, counting down.
ATTGACGATGAAACACAGAAATTGCATCTTAATTAAATTCAAAAGGCACAATGCCGACTTAAGTACAAGGACACTGACTCTTCTTACTGTCTATGGTTTGAACCATTCCTGTGACACTAGTAATAGATTCCGATGCTTCACTTCAGGTTTACTGTATCCCTCTGACCTTCTTATTGACGATCAAACACAGAAAATTTATCGGAATTAAATACAAAAGGCACAATGCCGACTCAAGTACAAGAAGACCGGCTCTTCTTACTGTCTATGTTTTGAACCATTCCTGTGACACTAGTTAAAGATTCCGATGCTTCACTTCAGGTTTACTGTATCCCTCTGACCTACGTATTGACGATGAAACATGTAAATTGCATCGGAATTAAATACAAAAGGCACAATGCAGACTTAAGCACAGGAAGACTGACTCTTCTTACTGTCCATGTTTTGAACCATTGCTGTTACACTAGTTATAGATTCCGATGCTTCACTCCAGTTTTACTGTATCCCTCTGACCTTCATAATGACGATGAAACACTTACATTGAATTGGAATTAAAGACAAAAGGCACAATGCCGACTTCAGTACAAGAACACTGACTCTTCTTACTACCTATGGTTTGAACCATTCCTGTGACACTAGTTATAGATTCTGATGCTTCACTTCAGGTTTACTGTATGCCTCTGACCTTCTTATTGACGATGAAACACAGAAAATTCATCGGAATTAAATACAAAAGGCACAATGCCGACCCAAGTACAAGAAGACTGGCTCTTCTTACTGTCTATGTTTTGAACCATTTCTGTGACACTAGTTATAGATTTCGATGCTTCCCTTCAGGTTTACTGTATCCCTTCGACCTTCTTACTGTCGATGAAACACAGAAATTGCATCGGAATTAAATACAAAAGGCACAAAGCAGACTTAAGTACAAGAAAACTGACTCTTCTTACTGTCAATGTTTTGAACCATTCCTTTGACACTAGTTATAGATTCCGATGCTTCACTTCAGGTTTACTGTATCCCTCTGACCTTCGTATTGACGATGAAACACAGAAACTCCATCGGAATTAAATACAAAAGGCACAATGCCCACATAAGTACAAAAAAACTGTCTCTTCTTACTGTCTATGTTTTGAACCATTCCTGTGACACTAGTTATAGATTCCGATACTTCACTTCAGGTTTACTGTATCCCTCTGACCTTCTTATTGACGATCAAACTCAGAAAATTCATCGGATTTAAATACAAAAGGCACAATGCCGACCCAAGTACAAGAAGACTGGCTCTTCTTACTGTCTATGTTTTGAACCATTCCTGTGACACTAGATATAGATTCAGATTCTTCACTTCAGGTTTACTGTATCCAGCTGACCTTCTTATTGACGATGAAGCACATAAATTGCATCGGAATTAAATACAAAAGGCACAATGCCGACTAAAGGACAAGAAAACTGACTCTACTTACTGTTTATGCTTTGAAATATTCCTGTGACACTAGCTATAGATTCCGATGCTTCAGGTTTACTATATCCAGCTGACCTTCTTATTGACGATGAAACACAGAAATTGCATCGGAATTAAATACATAAGGCACAATGCCGACTTAAGTACAAGAAAACTGACTCTTCTTACTGTCTATGTTTTGAACCATTCCTGTGACACTAGTTATGGATTCCGATGCTGCACTTCAGGTTTACTGTATCCCTCTGACCTTCTTATTGACGATGAAACACAAAAATTCCAGCGGAATTATATACAAAAGGCAGAATGCCGATTTAAGTACAAGAAGACTGACTCTGCTTACTGTCTATGTTTTGAACCATTCCTGTGACACTAGTTATAGATTCCGATGTTTAACTTTAGGTTCACTGTATCCAGCTGACCATCTTAATGACGATGAAGCACAGAAATTGCATCGGAATGAAATACAAATGGCACAATGCCGACTTAAGTACAAGAAGACTGACTCTTCTTACTGTCTATGCTTTGAACCATTCCTGTGACACGAGTTATAGATTCCGATGCTTCACTTCAGTTTTACTGTATCCCTCTGACCTTCTTATTGACGATGAAACACAGAAACTGCATCGGGATTAAATACAAAAGGAACAATGCCGACTAAAGAACAAGAAGACTGACTCTTCTTACTGTCTATGTTTTGAACCTTTCCTGTGACACTAGTTATAGATTCCGATGCTTCACTTCAGGTTTACTGTATCCCTCTGACCTTCTTGTTGACGATCAAACACAGAAAATTCATCGGAATTAAATACAAAAGGCACAATGCCGACCCAAGTACAAGAAGACTGTCTCTTGTTACTGTCTATGTTTTGAACCAATTCTGTGACACTAGTTATAGATTCCGATGCTTCACTTCAGGTTTACTGTATCCCTCTGACCTTCTTATTGACTAAGAAACACAGATATTGCATCGGAATTAAATACGAAAGGCACAATGCCGACTTAAGTACAAGAAGACTGACCCTTCTTATAGTCTATGTTTTGATCCAATCCTGTGACACTAGCTATAAATTCCGATGCTTCACTTCAGGTTTACTGTATCCCTCTGACCTTCTTATTGACGATGAAACACAGAAATTGCTACGGAATTAAATACAAAAGGCACAATGCCGACCTAAGCACAAGAAAACTGACTCTTCTTACTGTTTCTGTTTTGAACCATTCCTGTGACACTAGTTACAGATTCCGATGCTTCAAGTCACGTTTACTGTATTCCTCTGACGTTCTTATTGACGATGAAACACATAAATTGCATCGGAATTAAATACAAAAGGCACAATGCCGACCTAAGTACAAGAAAACTGACTCTTCTTACTGTTTATGCTTTGAACCATTCCTGTGACACTAGTTACAGATTCCGATGCTTCATTTCAAGTTTACTGTATCCTGTGACCTTCTTATTGACGATGAAACACAGAAATTGCATTGGAATTAAATACAAAAGGCACAATGCCGACTTAAGTACAAGACAACTGACTCTTCTTACTGTCAATGTTTTGAACCATTGCTGTTACACTAGTTATAGATTCCTATGCTTCACTTCAGTTTACTGTATCCCTCTGACCTTCATAATGACGATGAAACACGTAAATTGCATCGGAATTAAATACAAAAGGCACAATGCCGACTTATGTACAAGAAGACTGACTCTTCTTACTGTCTATGTTTGAACCATTCCTGTGACACTAGTTATAGATTCCGATGCTTCACTTCAGGTGTACTATATCCCTCTGACCTTCTTGTTGACGATCAAACACAGAAAATTCATCGGAATTAAATACAAAAGGCACAATGCCGACTCAAGTACAAAAAGACCGGCTCTTCTTATGTCTATGTTTTGAACCATTCCTGTGACACTAGTTATAGATTCCGATGCTTCACTTCAGGTTTACTGTATCCCTTTCACCTTCTTATTGACGATGAAACACAGAAATTGCATCTTAATTAAATTCAAAAGGCGCAATGCCGACTTAAGTACAAGGACACTGACTCTTCTTACTGTCTATGGTTTGAACCATTCCTGTGACACTAGTAATAGATTCCGATGCTTCACTTCAGGTTCACTGTATCCCTCTGACCTTCTTATTGACGATCAAACACAGAAAATTCATCGGAAATAAATACAAAAGGCACAATGCCGACTCAAGTACAAGAAGACCGGCTCTTCTTACTTTCCATGTTTGAACCATTCCTGTGACACTAGTTATAGATTCCGATGCTTCACTTCAGGTTTACTGTATCAAGCTGACCTTCTTATTGACGATGAAGCACAGAAATTGCATCGGAATTATATACAAAAGTCACAATGCCGACTTAAGTACAAGAAGACTGACTCTTCTTACAGTCTATGTTTTGAACCATTCCTGTGACTCTAGTTAAAGATTCCGATGCTTCACTTCAGGTTTACTGTATCCCTCTGACCTACGTATTGACGATGAAACATGTAAATTGCATCGGAATTAAATACAAAAGGCACAATGCAGACTTAAGCACAAGAAGACTGACTCTTCTTACTGTCTATGTTTTGAACCATTCCTGTGACACTAGTTATAGATTCCGATGCTTCACGTCAGGTTTACTGTATCCCTCTGACGTTCTTATTGACGATGAAACACAGAAATTGCATCGGAAATAAATACAGAAGGCACAATGCCGACTCAAGTACAAGAAGACTGTCTCTTCTTACTGTCTATGTTTTGAACCAATTCTGTGACACTAGTTATAGATTCCGATGCTTCACTTCAGGTTTACTGTATCCCTCTGACCTTTTTATTGTCGAAGAAACACAGATATTGCATCGGAATGAAATACAAAAGGCACAATGCCGACTTAAGTACAAGAAAACTGACTCTTCTTACTGTTTATGTTTTGAACCATTCCTGTGACACTAGTTACAGATTCCGATGCTTTATTTCAAATTTACTGTATCCCTGTGACCTTCTTATTGACGATGAAACAAAGAAATTGCATTGGAATTAAATACAAAAGGCACAATGCCGACTTAAGTACAAGAAAACTGACTCTTCTTACTGTCCATGTTTTGAACCATTGCTGTTACACTAGTTATAGATTCCGATGCTTCACTCCAGTTTTACTGTATCCCTCTGACCTTCATAATGACGATGAAAAACTTAAATTGAATCGGAATTAAAGACAAAAGGCACAATGCCGACTTATGTACAAGAAGACTGACTCTTCTTACTCTCAATGTTTGAACCATTCCTGTGACACTACTTATAGATTCCGATGCTTCACTTCAGGTTTACTGTATCCCTCTGACCTTCGTATTGACGATCAAACTCAGAAAATTCATCGGATTTAAATACAAAAGGCACAATGCCGACCCAAGTACAAGAAGACTGGCTCTTCTTACTGTCTATGTTTTGAACCATTCCTGTGACACTAGATATAGATTCAGATGCTTCACTTCAGGTTTACTGTATCCAGCTGACCTTCTTATTGACGATGAAGCACATAAATTGCATCGGAATTAAATACAAAAGGCACAATGCCGACTAAAGGACAAGAAAACTGACTCTACTTACTGTTCATGCTTTGAAATATTCCTGTGACACTAGCTATAGATTCCGATGCTTCAGGTTTACTATATCCAGCTGACCTTCTTATTGACGATGAAACACAAAAATTGCATCGGAATTAAATACATAAGGCACAATGCCGACTTAAGTACAAGAAAACTGACTCTTCTTACTGTCTATGTTTTGAACCATTCCTGTGACACTAGTTATGGATTCCGATGCTGCACTTCAGGTTTACTGTATCCCTCTGACCTTCTTATTGACGATGAAACACACAAATTCCAGCGGAATTAAATACAAAAGGCACAATGCCGACTTAAGTACAAGAAGATTGACTCTTCCTACTGTCTATGTTTTGAACCATTCCTGTGACACTAGTTTTAGATTCCGATGCTGCACTTCAGGTTTACTGTATCCCTCTGACCTCCTTATTGACGATGAGACACAGAAATTGCATCTTAATTAAACACAAATGGCACAATGCCGACTTAAGTACAAGAAAACTGACTCTTCTTACTGTCTATGTTTTAACCATTCCTGAGACATTAGTTATAGATTCCGATGCTTCACTTCAGGTTTACTGTATCCCTCTGAGCTTCTTATTGACGATGAAACACAGAAATTGCATCGGAATTAATTACAAAAGGCACAATGCCGACTTAAGTACAAGAAGACTGGCTCATCTTACTGTCTTTGTTTTGAACCATTCCTGTGACACTAGCTATAGATTCCTAAGCTTCACTTCAGGTTTACTGTATCCCTCTGACCTTCGTATTGACGATGAAACACAGAAATTGCATCGGAATTATATACAAAAGGCACAATGCCGATTTAAGTACAAGAAGACTGACTCTGCTTACTGTCTATGTTTTGAACCATTCCTGTGACACTAGTTATAGGTTCCGATGCTTAACTTTAGGTTCACTGTATCCAGCTGACCATCTTAATGACGATGAAGCACAGAAATTGCATCGGAATGAAATACAAATGGCACAATGCCGACTTAAGTACCAGAAGACTGACTCTTCTTACTGTCTATGCTTTGAACCATTCCTGTGACACGAGTTATAGATTCCGATGCTTCACTTCAGTTTTACTGTATCCCTCTGACCTTCTTATTGACGATGAAACACAGAAACTGCATCGGGATTAAATACAAAAGGCACAATGCCGACTAAAGAACAAGAAGACTGACTCTTCTTACTGTCTATGTTTTGAACCTTTCCTGTGACACTAGTTATAGATTCCGATGCTTCACTTCAGGTGTGCTGTATCCCTCTGACCTTCTTGTTGACGATCAAACACAGAAAATTCATCGGAATTAAATACAAAAGGCACAATGCCGACCCAAGTACAAGAAGACTGTCTCTTCTTACTGTCTATGTTTTGAACCAATTCTGTGACACTAGTTATAGATTCCGATGCTTCACTTCAGGTTTACTGTATCCCTCTGACCTTCTTGTTGACTAAGAAACACAGATATTGCATCGGAATGAAATACGAAAGGCTCAATGCCGACTTAAGTACAAGAAAACTGAGTCTTCTTATTGTCCATGCTTTGAACCATTGCTGTTACACTAGTTATAGATTACGATGCTTCACTTCTGTTTTACTGTATCCCTCTGACCTTCATAATGACGATGAAACATGTAAATTGCATCGGAATTAAATACAAAAGGCACAATGACGACTTATGTACAAGAAGACTGACTCTTCTTACTGTCTATGTTTGAACCATTCCTGTGACACTAGTTATAGATTCCGATGCTTCACTTCCGGTTTACTGTATCATTCTGACCTTCTCATTGACGATCAAACACAGAAAATTCATCGGAATTAAATACAAAAGGCACAATGCTGACTCAAGTACAAGAAGACCGGCTCTTCTTACTGTCTATGTTTTGAACCTTTCCTGTGACACTAGTTATAGATTCCGATGCTTTACTTCAGGTTTACTGTATCCCTTTCACCTTCTTATTGACGATGAAACACAGAAATTGCAGCTTAATTAAATACAAAAGGCACAATGCCGACTTAAGTACAAGAACACTGACTCTTCTTACTGTCTATGGTTTGAACCATTCCTGTGACACTAGTAATAGATTCCGATGCTTCACTTCAGGTTTACTGTATCCCTCTGACCTACTTATTGACGATGAAACACGTAAATTGCATCGGAACTAAATACAAAAGGCACAATGCGGACTTAAGCACAAGAAGACTGACTCTCCTTACTGTCTATGTTTTGAACCATTCCCGTGACACTAGTTATAGATTCCGATGCTTCAAGTCAGGTTTACTGTATTCCTCTGACGTTCTTATTGACGATGAAACACATAAATTGCATCGGAATTAAATACAAAAGGCACAATGCCGACCTAAGTACAAGAAAACTGACTCTTCTTACTGTTTATGCTTTGAACCATTCCTGTGACACTAGTTACAGATTCCGATTCTCCATTTCAAGTTTACTGTATCCTGTGACCTTCTTATTGACGATGAAACACAGAAATTGCATTGGAATTAAATACAAAAGGCACAATGCCGACTTAAGTACAAAAAAACTGACTCTTCTTACTGTCAATGTTTTGAACCATTGCTGTTACACTAGTTATAGATTCCTATGCTTCACTTCAGTTTACTGTATCCCTCTGACCTTCATAATGACGATGAAACACGTAAATTGCATCGGAATTAAATACAAAAGGCACAATGCCGACATATGTACAAGAAGACTGACTCTTCTTACTGTCTATGTTTGAACCATTCCTGTGACACTAGTTATAGATTCCGATGCTTCATTTCAGGTATACTGTATCCCTCTGACCTTCTTGTTGACGATCAAACACAGAAAATTCATCGGAATTAAATACAAAAGGCACAATGCCGACTCAAGTACAAAAAGACCGGCTCTTCTTACTGTCTATGCTTTGAACCATTCCTGTGACACTAGTTATAGATTCCGATGCTTCACTTCAGGTTTACTGTATCCCTTTCACCTTCTTATTGACGATGAAACACAGAAATTGCATCATAATTAAATTAAAAAGGCACAATGCCGACTTAAGTACAAGGACACTGACTCTTCTTACTGTCTATGGTTTGAACCATTCCTGTGACACTAGTAATAGATTCCGATGCTTCACTTCAAGTTTACTGTATCCCTCTAACCTTCTTATTGACGATCAAACACAGAAAATTCATCGGAATTAAATACAAAAGGCACAATGCCGACTCAAGTACAAGAAGACCGGCTCTTCTTACTGTCTATGTTTTGAACCATTCCTGTGACTCTAGTTATAGATTCCGATGCTTCACTTCAGGTTTACTGTATCAAGCTGACCTTCTTATTGACGATGAAGCACAGAAATTGCATCGGAATTAAATACGAAAGGTACAATGCCGACTTAAGTACAAGAAGACTGACCCTTCTTATAGTCTATGTTTTGATCCAATCCTGTGACACTAGCTATAAATTCCGATGCTTCACTTCAGGTTTACTGTATCCCTCTGACCTTCTTATAGACGATGAAACACAGAAATTGCTACGGAATTAAATACAAAAGGCACAATGCCGACCTAAGCACAAGAAAACTGACTCTTCTTACTGTTTCTGTTTTGAACCATTCCTGTGACACTAGTTACAGATTCCGATGCTTCATTTCAAGTTTACTGTATCCCTGTGACCTTCTTATTGACGATGAAACACAGAAATTGCATTGGAATTAATTACAAAAGGCACAATGCCGACTTAAGTACAAGAAAACTGACTCTTCTTACTGTCTATGTTTGAACCATTCCTCTGACACTAGTTATAGATTCCGATGCTTCACTTCCGGTTTACTGTATCCCTCTGACCTTCTCATTGACGATCAAACACAGAAAATTCATCGGAATTAAATACAAAAGGCACAATGCTGACTCAAGTACAAGAAGACCGGCTCTTCTTACTGTCTATGTGTTGAACCTTTCCTGTGACACTAGTTATAGATTCCGATGCTTTACTTCAGGTTTACTGTATCCCTTTCACCTTCTTATTGACGATGAAACACAGAAATTGCATCTTAATTAAATACAAAAGGCACAATGCCGCCTTAAGTACAAGAACACTGACTCTTCTTACTGTCTATGGTTAGTACCATTCCTGTGACACTAGTAATAGATTCCGATGCTTCACTTCAGGTTTACTGTATCCCTCTGACCTACTTATTGACGATGAAACACGTAAATTGCATCGGAACTAAATACAAAAGGCACAATGCGGATTTAAGCACAAGAAGACTGACTCTCCTTACTGTCTATGTTTTGAACCATTCCCGTGACACTAGTTATAGATTCCGATGCTTCAAGTCAGGTTTACTGTATTCCTCTGACGTTCTTATTGACGATGAAACACATAAATTGCATCGGAATTAAATACAAAAGGCACAATGCCGACCTAAGTACAAGAACACTGACTCTTCTTACTGTTTATGCTTTGAACCATTCCTGTGACACTAGTTACAGATTCCGATGCTTCATTTCAAGTTTACTGTATCCTGTGACCTTCTTATTGACGATGAAACACAGAAATTGCATTGGAATTAAATACAAAAGGCACAATGCCGACTTACGTACAAGAAAACTGACTCTTCTTACTGTCAATGTTTTGAACCATTGCTGTTACACTAGTTATAGATTCCTATGCTTCACTTCAGTTTACTGTATCCCTCTGACCTTCATAATGACGATGAAACACGTAAATTGCATCGGAAATAAATACAAAAGGCACAATGCCGACTTATGTACAAGAAGACTGACTCTTCTTACTGTCTATGTTTGAACCATTCCTGTGACACTAGTTATAGATTCCGATGCTTCACTTCAGGTATACTGTATCCCTCTGACCTTCTTGTTGACGATCAAACACAGAAAATTCATCGGAATTAAATACAAAAGGCACAATGCCGACTCAAGTACAAAAAGACCGGCTCTTCTTACTGTCTATGTTTTGAACCATTCCTGTGACACTAGTTATAGATTCCGATGCTTCACTTCAGGTTTACTGTATCCCTTTCACCTTCTTATTGACGATGAAACACAGAAATTGCATCTTAATTAAATTCAAAAGGCACAATGCCGACTTAAGTACAAGGACACTGACTCTTCTTACTGTCTATGGTTTGAACCATTCCTGTGACACTAGTAATAGATTCCGGTGCTTCACTTCAGGTTTACTGTATCCCTCTGACCTTCTTATTGACGATCAAACACAGAAAATTCATCGGAATTAAATACAAAAGGCACAATGCCGACTCAAGTACAAGAGGACCGGCTCTTCTTACTGTCTATGTTTTGAACCATTCCTGTGACACTAGTTATAGATTCCGATGCTTCACTTCAGGTTTACTGTATCAAGCTGACCTTCTTATTGACGATGAAGCACAGAAATTGCATCGGAATTAAAGACAAAAGGCACAATGCCGACTTCAGTACAAGAACACTGACTCTTCTTACTACCTATGGTTTGAACCATTCCTGTGACACTAGTTATAGATTCTGATGCTTCACTTCAGGTTTACTGTATGCCTCTGACCTTCTTATTGACGATGAAACACAGAACATTCATCGGAATTAAATACAAAAGGCACAATGCCGAGCCAAGTACAAGAAGACTGGCTCTTCTTACTGTCTATGTTTTGAACCATTTCTGTGACACTAGTTATAGATTCCGATGCTTCCCTTCAGGTTTACTGTATCCCTTCGACCTTCTTACTGTCGATGAAACACAGAAATTGCATCGGAATTAAATACAAAAGGCACAAAGCAGACTTAAGTACAAGAAAACTGACTCTTCTTACTGTCAATGTTTTGAACCATTCCTTTGACACTAGTTATAGATTCCGATGCTTCACTTCAGGTTTACTGTATCCCTCTGACCTTCGTATTGACGATGAAACACAGAAACTCCATCGGAATTAAATACAAAAGGCATAATGCCCACATAAGGACAAAAAAACTGTCTCTTCTTACTGTCTATGTTTTGAACCATTCCTGTGACACTAGTTATAGATTCCGATACTTCACTTCAGGTTTACTGTATCCCTCTGACCTTCTTATTGACGATCAAACTCAGTAAATTCATCGGATTTAAATACAAAAGGCACAATGCCGACCCAAGTACAAAAAGACTGGCTCTTCTTACTGTCTATGTTTTGAACCATTCCTGTGACACTAGATATAGATTCAGATGCTTCACTTCAGGTTTACTGTATCCAGCTGACCTTCTTATTGACGATGAAGCACATAAATTGCATCGGAATTAAATACAAAAGGCGCAATGCCGACTAAAGGACAAGAAAACTGACTCTACTTACTGTTTATGCTTTGAAATATTCCTGTGACACTAGCTATAGATTCCGATGCTTCAGGTTGACTATATCCAGCTGACCTTCTTATTGACGATGAAACACAGAAATTGCATCGGAATTAAATACATAAGGCACAATGCCGACTTAAGTACAAGAAAACTGACTCTTCTTACTGTCTATGTTTTGAACCATTCCTGTGACACTAGTTATAGATTCCGATGCTTAACTTTAGGTTCACTGTATCCAGCTGACCATCTTAATGACGATGAAGCACAGAAATTGCATCGGAATGAAATACAAATGGCACAATGCTGACTTAAGTACAAGAAGACTGACTCTTCTTACTGTCTATGCTTTGAACCATTCCTGTGACACGAGTTATAGATTCCGATGCTTCACTTCAGTTTTACTGTATCCCTCTGACCTTCTTGTTGACGATGAAACACATAAATTGCATCGGAATTAAATACAAAAGGCACAATGCCGACCTAAGTACAAGAAAACTGACTCTTCTTACTGTCTATGTTTTGAACCTTTCCTGTGACACTAGTTATAGATTCCGATGCTTCACTTCAGGTTTACTGTATCCCTCTGACCTTCTTGTTGACGATCAAACACAGAAAATTCATCGGAATTAAATACAAAAGGCACAATGCAGACCCAAGTACAAGAAGACTGTCTCTACTTACTGTCTATGTTTTGAACCAATTCTGTGACACTAGTTATAGATTCCGATGCTTCACTTCAGGTTTACTGTATCCCTCTGACCTTCTTATTGACTAAGAAACACAGATATTGCATCGGAATTAAATACGAAAGGCACAATGCCGACTTAAGTACAAGAAGACTGACCCTTCTTATAGTCTATGTTTTGATCCAATCCTGTGACACTAGCTATAAATTCCGATGCTTCACTTCAGGTTTACTGTATCCCTCTGACCTTCTTATTGACGATGAAACACAGAAATTGCTACGGAATTAAATACAAAAGGCACAATGCCGACTTAAGTACAAGAAAACTGAGTCTTCTTATTGTCCATGCTTTGAACCATTGCTGTTACACTAGTTATAGATTACGATGCTTCACTTCAGTTTTACTGTATCCCTCTGACCTTCATAATGACGATGAAACACGTAAATTCACATCGGAATTAAATACAAAAGGCACAATGACGACTTATGTACAAGAAGACTGACTCTTCTTACTGTCTATGTTTGAACCATTCCTGTGACACTAGTTATAGATTCCGATGCTTCACTTCCGGTTTACTGTATCCCTCTGACCTTCTCATTGACGATCAAACACAGAAAATTCATCGGAATTAAATACAAAAGGCACAATGCTGACTCAAGTACAAGAAGACCGGCTCTTCTTACTGTCTATCTTTTGAACCTTTCCTGTGACACTAGTTATAGATTCCGATGCTTTACTTCAGGTTTACTGTATCCCTTTCACCTTCTTATTGACGATGAAACACAGAAATTGCAGCTTAATTAAATACAAAAGGCACAATGCCGACTTAAGTACAAGAACACTGACTCTTCTTACTGCCTATGGTTTGAACCATTCCTGTGACACTAGTAATAGATTCCGATGCTTCACTTCAGGTTTACTGTATCCCTCTGACCTACTTATTGACGATGAAACACATAAATTGCATCGGAACTAAATACAAAAGGCACAATGCGGACTTAAGCACAAGAAGACTGACTCTCCTTACTGTCTATGTTTTGAACCATTCCCGTGACACTAGTTATAGATTCCGATGCTTCAAGTCAGGTTTACTGTATTCCTCTGACGTTCTTATTGACGATGAAACACATAAATTGCATCGGAATTAAATACAAAAGGCACAATGCCGACCTAAGTACAAGAAAACTGACTCTTCTTACTGTTTATGCTTTGAACCATTCCTGTGACACTAGTTACAGATTCCGATTCTCCATTTCAAGTTTACTGTATCCTGTGACCTTCTTATTGACGATGAAACACAGAAATTGCATTGGAATTAAATACAAAAGGCAGAATGCCGACTTAAGTACAAAAAAACTGACTCTTCTTACTGTCAATGTTTTGAACCATTGCTGTTACACTAGTTTAAGATTCCTATGCTTCACTTCAGTTTACTGTATCCCTCTGACCTTCATAATGACGATGAAACACGTAAATTGCATCGGAATTAAATACAAATGCACAATGCCGACATATGTACAAGAAGACTGACTCTTCTTACTGTCTATGTTTGAACCATTCCTGTGACACTAGTTATAGATTCCGATGCTTCACTTCAGGTATACTGTATCCCTCTGACCTTCTTGTTGACGATCAAACTCAGAAAATTCATCGGAATTAAATACAAAAGGCACAATGCCGACTCAAGTACAAAAAGACCGGCTCTTCTTACTGTCTATGTTTTGAACCATTCCTGTGACACTAGTTATAGATTCCGATGCTTCACTTCAGGTTTACTGTATCCCTTTCACCTTCTTATTGACGATGAAACACAGAAATTGCATCTTAATTAAATTCAAAAGGCACAATGCCGACTTAAGTACAAGGACACTGACTCTTCTTACTGTCTATGGTTTGAACCATTCCTGTGACACTAGTAATAGATTCCGATGCTTCACTTCAAGTTTACTGTATCCCTCTAACCTTCTTATTGACGATCAAACACAGAAAATTCATCGGAATTAAATACAAAAGGCACAATGCCGACTCAAGTACAAGAAGACCGGCTCTTCTTACTGTCTATGTTTTGAACCATTCCTGTGACACTAGTTATAGATTCCGATGCTTCACTTCAGGTTTACTGTATCCCTCTGACCTTTTTATTGTCGAAGAAACACAGATATTGCATCGGAATGAAATACAAAAGGCACAATGCCGACTAAAGTACAAGAAAACTGACTCTTCTTACTGTTTATGTTTTGAACCATTCCTGTGACACTAGTTACAGATTCCGATGCTTTATTTCAAATTTACTGTATCCCTGTGACCTTCTTATTGACGATGAAACACAGAAATTGCATTGGAATTAAATACAAAAGGCACAATGCCGTCTTAAGTACAAGAAAACTGACTCTTCTTACTGTCCATGTTTTGAACCATTGCTGTTACACTAGTTATAGATTCCGATGCTTCACTCCAGTTTTACTGTATCCCTCTGACCTTCATAATGACGATGAAACACTTAAATTGAATCGGAATTAAAGACAAAAGGCACAATGCCGACTTATATACAAAAAGACTGACTCTTCTTACTCTCAATGTTTGAACCATTCCTGTGACACTACTTATAGATTCCGATGCTTCACTTCAGGTTTACTGTATCCCTCTGACCTTCGTATTGACGATGAAACACAGAAACTCCATCGGAATTAAATACAAAAGGCACAATGCCCACATAAGTACAAAAAAACTGTCTCTTCTTACTGTCTATGTTTTGAACCATTCCTGTGACACTAGTTATAGATTCCGATACTTCACTTCAGGTTTACTTTATCCCTCTGACCTTCTTATTGACGATCAAACTCAGAAAATTCATCGGATTTAAATACAAAAGGCACAATGCCGACCCAAGTACAAGAAGACTGGCACTTCTTACTGTCTATGTTTTGAACCATTCCTGTGACACTAGATATAGATTCAGATGCTTCACTTCAGGTTTACTGTATCCAGCTGACCTTCTTATTGACGATGAAGCACATAAATTGCATCGGAATTAAATACAAAAGGCACAATGCCGACTAAAGGACAAGAAAACTGACTCTACTTACTGTTTATGCTTTGAAATATTCCTATGACACTAGCTATAGATTCCGATGCTTCAGGTTTACTATATCCAGCTGACCTTCTTATTGACGATGAAACACAGAAATTGCATCGGAATTAAATACATAAGGCACAATGCCGACTTAAGTACAAGAAAACTGACTCTTCTTACTGTCTATGTATTGAACCATTCCTGTGACACTAGTTATGGATTCCGATGCTGCACTTCAGGTTTACCGTATCCCTCTGACCTTCTTATTGACGATGAAACACACAAATTCCAGCGGAATTAAATACAAAAGGCACAATGCCGACTTAAGTACAAGAAGATTGACTCTTCCTACTGTCTATGTTTTGAACCATTCCTGTGACACTAGTTTTAGATTCCGATGCTTCACTTCAGGTTTACTGTATCCCTCTGACCTCCTTATTGACGATGAGACACAGAAATTGCATCTTAATTAAATACAAATGGCACAATGCCGACTTAAGTACAAGAAAACTGACTCTTCTTACTGTCTATGTTTTAACCATTCCTGTGACATTAGTTATAGATTCCGATGCTTCACTTCAGGTTTACTGTATCCCTCTGAGCTTCTTATTGACGATGAAACACAGAAATTGCATCGGAATTAATTACAAAAGGCACAATGCCGACTCAAGTACAAGAAGACTGGCTCATCTTACTGTCTTTGTTTTGAACCATTCCTGTGACACTAGCTATAGATTCCTAAGCTTCACTTCAGGTTTACTGTATCCCTCTGACCTTCTTATTGACGATGAAACACAGAAATTGCATCGGAATTATATACAAAAGGCACAATGCCGATTTAAGTACAAGAAGACTGACTCTGCTTACTGTCTATGTTTTGAACCATTCCTGTGACACTAGTTATAGATTCCGATGCTTAACTTTAGGTTCACTGTATCCAGCTGACCATCTTAATGACGATGAAGCACAGAAATTGCATCGGAATGAAATACAAATGGCACAATGCCGACTTAAGTACAAGAAGACCGACTCTTCTTACTGTCTATGCTTTGAACCATTCCTGTGACACGAGTTATAGATTCCGATGCTTCACTTCAATTTTACTGTATCCCTCTGACCTTCTTATTGACGATGAAACACAGAAACTGCATCGGGATTAAATACAAAAGGCACAATGCCGACTAAAGAACAAGAAGACTGACTCTTCTTACTGTCTATGTTTTGAACCTTTCCTGTGACACTAGTTATAGATTCCGATGCTTCACTTCAGGTTTACTGTATCCCTCTGACCTTCTTGTTGACGATCAAACACAGAAAATTCATCGGAATTAAATACAAAATGCACAATGCCGACCCAAGTACAAGAAGACTGGCTCTTCTTACTGTCTATGTTTTGAAACATTCCTGTGACACTAGATATAGATTCAGATGCTTCACTTCAGGTTTACTGTATCCAGCTGACCTTCTTATTGACGATGAAGCACATAAATTGTATCGGAATTAAATACAAAAGGCACAATGCCGACTAAAGAACAAGAAGACTGACTCTACTTACTGGTTATGTTTTGAAATATTCCTCTGACACTAGTTATAGAATCCGATGCTTCACTTCAGGTTAACTGTATCCAGCAGACCTCCTTATTGACGATGAAACACAGAAATTGCATCGGAATTAAATACATAAGGCACAATGCCGACTTAAGTACAAGAAGATTGACTCTTCCTACTGTCTATGTTTTGAACCATTCCTGTGACACTAGTTATAGATTCAGATGCTTCACTTCAGGTTTACTGTATCCCTCTGACGCTCTTATTGACGATGAAACACAGAAGTTGCATCCGAATTAAATACAAAAGGCACAATGACGACCCTAGTGCAAGAAGACTGGATCTTCTTACTGGCTATGTTTTGAACCATTTCTGTGACACTAGTTATAGATTCCGATGCTTCCCTTCAGGTTTACTGTATCCCTCTGGCCTTCTTATTGACGAAGAAACACAGAAATTGCATCGTAACTATATTCGAAAGGCCCAATGCCGACTTAAGTACAAGAAGACTGACCCTTCCTACTGTCTTTCCTTTGAACCATTCCTGTGACACTAGTTATAGATTCCGATGCTTCACTTCAGGTTTTCTGTATCCCTCTGACCTTCGTATTGACGATGAAACACAGAAATTGCTTGGGAATTAAATACAAAAGGCACAATGCCGACTTAAGTACAAAAAGAGTGACTCTTCTTACTGTCTATGTTTTGAACCATTCCTGTGACACTAGTTATAGATTCCGATGCTTCACTTCAGGTTCACTGTATCCCACTGACCTTCTTATTGACGACAAAACACAGAAATTGCATCTTCATTAAATACAAAAGGCACAATGCAGACGTAAGTACAAGAAGACTGGCTCTTCTTACTGTCTATGTTTTGAACCATTCCTGTGACACTAGTAATAGATTCCGATGTTTCACTTCAGGTTTACTGTATCCCTCTGACCTTCTTATTGACGATCAAACACAGAAAATTCATCGGAATTATATACAAAAGGCACAATGCCGACTCAAGTACAGGAAGACTGCCTCTTCTTACTGTCTATGTTTGAACTATTCCTGTGACACTAATTATAGATTTCGATGCTTCACTTCAGGTTTACTGTATCCCTCTGACCTTCTTATTGACGATGAAACACAGAAATCGCATCGGAATTAAATACAAAAGGCACAATGCCGACTTAAGTACAAGAAGACTAACTCTTTCTACTGTCTATGCTTTGAACCATTCCTGTGACACTAGCTTTAGATTCCGCTGCTTCACTTCAGGTTTTCTGTATCCCTCTGACCTCCTTATTGACGATGAAACACAGAAATTGCATCTTAATTAAATACAAAAGGCACAATGCCGACTTAAGTACAAGAAGACTGACTCTTCTTTCTGTCAATGTTTCTACCATTCCTGTGACACTAGTTATAGACTCCGATTCTTCACTTCAGGTTTACTGTATCCCTCTGATCTTCTTATTGACGATGAAACACAGAAATTGCATCGGAATAAAATATAAATGGCACAATGCCGACTTAAGTACACAAAGACTGACTCTTCCTACTCTCTATGTTTGAACGATTCCTGTGACACTAGTTACGGATTCCGATGCTTCACTTCAGGTTTACTGTATCCCTCTGACTTTCTTATTGTCGACGAAACACAGAAATTGCATCGGAATTAAGTACAAAAGGCACAAAGCCGACTTAAGTACAAGAAAACTGACTCTTCTTACTGTCTATGTTTTGAACCATTCCTGTGACACTAGTTATAGATTCCGATGCTTCACTTCAGGTTTACCGTATCCCTCTGACCTCCTTATTGACGATGAAACACAGAAATTGCATCGGAATGAATTACAAAAGGCAAATTGCCGACTCAAGTACAAGAAGACTGGCTCTTCTTACTGTCTTTGTTTTGAACCATTCCTGTGACACTAGCGATAGATTCCTATGCTTCACTTCAGGTTTACTGTATCCCTCTGACCTTCTTATTGACGATGAAACACAGAAATTGCATCGGAATTATATACAAAAGGCACAATGCCGACTTAAGTACAAGAAGACTGACTCTTCTTACTGTCTATGTTTTGAACCATACCTGTGACACTAGTTATAGATTCCGATGCTTCACTTCAGGTTTACTGTATCCCTCTGACCTTCTTATTGACGAGCAAACACAGAAAATTGATCGGAATTATATACAAAAGGCACAATGCCGACTCAAGTACAAGAAGTCTGGCTCTTCTTACTGTCTATGATTTGAACCATTCCTGTGACACTAGTTATGGATTCCGATGCTTAACTTTAGGTTCACTGTATCCAGCTGACCATCTTATTGACGATGAAGCACAGAAATTGCGTCGGAATTAAATACAAAAGAACAATGCCGACTTAAGTACAAGAAGACTGACTCTTCTTACTGTCTATGATTTGAACCATTCCTGTGACACGAGTTATAGATTCCGATGCTTCACTTCAGGTTTACCGTATCCCTCTGACCTCCTTATTGACGATGAAACACAGAAATTGCATCGGAATGAATTACAAAAGGCAAATTGCCGACTCAAGTACAAGAAGACTGGCTCTTCTTACTGTCTTTGTTTTGAACCATTCCTGTGACACTAGCGATAGATTCCTATGCTTCACTTCAGGTTTACTGTATCCCTCTGACCTTCTTATTGACGATGAAACACAGAAACTGCATCGGAATTAAATACAAAAGGCACAATGCCGACTTAAGTACAAGAAGACTGACTCCTCTTACTGTCTATGTTTTGAACCATTCCTGTGACACTAGTTATAGATTATGATGCTTTACGTCTGGTTTACTGTAGTCCTCTGACCTTCTTATTGACGATGAAAGACAGAAATTGCAACTTAATTAAATACAAAAGGCACAATGCCGACTTCAGTACAAGAATACTGACTCTTCTTACTGTCTATGGTTTGAACCATTCCTGTGACACTAGTTGTAGATTCCGATGCTTAACTTCAGGTTTACTGTATCCCTCTGACTTTCTTATTGACGAAGATATACAGATATTGCATCGGAATTAAATACGAAAGGCACAATGCCGACTTATGTACAAGAAGACTGACCGATCTTACTGTCTATGTTTTGAACAATTCCTGTGACACTAGTTATAGATTCCGATGCTTCACTTCTGGTTTACTGTATCTATTTCACCTTCTTATTGACGATGAAACACAGAAATTGCACCGCAATTAAATACATAAGGCACAATGCCGACTTAAGTACAAGAAAGCTGACTCTTCTTACTGTCTATGTTTGAACCATTCCTGTGACATTAGATATGGATTCCGATGCCGCACTTCAGGTTTACTGTATCCCTTGGACCCCCTTATTGACGATGAAACACAGAAGTTACATCCGAATTAAATACAAAAGGCACATTGACGACCCAAATACAAGAAGACTGGCTCATCTTACTGTCTATGTTTTGCACCATTACTGTGACACTAGTTATAGATTCCGATGCTTCCCTTCAGGTTTACTGTATCCCTCTGACCTTCTTATTGACGATGAAACACAGAAATTCAATCGGAATTATATACAAAAGGCACAATGCCGACTTAAGTACAAGAAAACTGACTCTTCTTACTGTCTATGTTTTGAAGAATTCCTGTGACACTAGTTATAGATTCCGTTGCTTCACTTCAGGTTTACTGTATCCCCCTGACCTTCTTATTGACTAAGATATACAGATATTGCATCGGAATTAAATACAAAAGTCAGAATGCCGACTTAAGTACAAGAAGACTTACCCTTCTTACTGTCTATGTTTTGAACCATTCCTGTGACACTAGTTACAGATTCCGATGCTTCACTTCAGGTTTACTGTATCCCTCTGAGCTTCTTATTGACGATGAAACACAGAAATTGCATCGGAATTATGTACAAAAGTCACAATGCCGACTTAAGTACAAGAAGACTTACCCTTCTCACTGTCTATGTTTTGAACCATTCCTGTGACACTTGTTAAAGATTCCGATGCTTCACTTCAGGCTTACAGTATCCCTCTGACCTTCTTATTGACTAAGATATACAGATATTGCATCGGAATTAAATACAAAAGCCACAATGACGACCCAAGTACAAGAAGACTGGCTCTTCTTACTGTCTATGTTTTGAACCATTTCTGTGACACTAGTTATAGATTCCGATGCTTCCCTTCAGGTTTACTGTATCCCTCTGACCTTCTTATTGACGAAGAAACACAGAAATTGCATCGTAATCATATTCAAAAGGCCCAATGCCGACTTAAGTACAAGAAGACTGACCCTTACTACTGTCATTGTTTTGAACCATTCCTGTGACACTAGTTATAGATTCCGATGCTTCACTTCAGGTTTAGTGTATCCCTCTGACCTTCGTATTGACGATGAAACACAGAAATTGCATCGGAATTAAATACAAAATGCACAAAGCCGACTTAAGTACAAAAAGAGTGACTCTTCTTACTGTCTATGTTTTGAACCATTCCTGTGACACTAGTTATAGATTCCGATGCTTCACTTCAGGTTTTCTGTATCCCTCTGACCTCCTTATTGATGTCGCAACACAGAAATTGCATCTTAATTAAATACAAAAGGCACAATGCAGACTTAAGTACAGAAAGACTGACTGTTCTTACTGTCAATGTTTCTACCATTCCTGTGACA